>NC_141697.1:181400202-181575202 GCF_964263255.1 Lissotriton vulgaris
GTGGCTCGGTAGAAGCGACTCACCCGAAAATTTAGAAATTAAGGTATTAAACAAGAGAAGGGGGCAGGGTAGAAAAACCCTGACCCACTAGGTCTGCTCAGGATGTCCCAGAAGGACCCTCAGGGCCCAAAAAATTATTTAAAAAAAATAAATAAAAAATCAGCAAAAATTTGCGCTGGGGTCGCGGTTTCTCGCTTTTTATTTTAATGAGGTTCTTGGATGGGCTAGGTTCCGGGGGTATTTCTTAAAAAATAATAGCAGGGGCTCGCAGGTGTTGTGGGGGTCCGTGCAGCCCGTTCTTTTTACTCATGTTGGGAGGGGGTGTGCGCTGCCTTGCTCCTGGAGTCTTCTATGTACTCGTAACTTTGGCGTTGTTTGACGAATCTTTATGAAATTATCCAAAAATTTTCTTTTTTTTTGATTAGCTCCTATATTGAAATTTGGGGGTGAATGGTGTAAGAGGGACTGAGAAAAAAGAGAGTCCGAAAACGTATTTTCTTCATGCAATTTCCATACAAAACTTGTATGCTCTCTGCACCCCCCGCCACAATGCTATAAATGCATCAATGCATTTGCACAAACAAAGCGGCAGGCACCGCGCGGTGCCTGCTGCTTTGTTTATGCAAATGAAGGGGGGTACCACAGGTACCCCCCATGTGCAGACCCCACCTCTCCTTCACTCCAGAGTGAAGACCGCATGCCTTTCCGAAAGGCATCTCTTTGGGCCCATCATAATATGGCTGGCGGTGTCTATGAGACGAAACCACCATATAAATCCTTTTCCGCCCCAGCCACAAAGCGACCAGGGCGGCAAAGCGGCGGACAGTCTTTCTGTCCGCCGCGGTCCCCCCGCCATTCTAATATGGCGGGGGGGAATTCAGGAGAGGATGTCGGGCAGATTGTCCCCGCCAGGCCGACAGTGGCTACCGCTAGCCTGGCAGGGGCAATCCGCCCGACATCCTAATGGGGCCCTTAGTCTGGTTGTAGACCAGAAACATTCAAATTGAAGGTCCTAAAAAGTTAAAATCAAGATACGTAGGGCCATTCCCAATAGAAAAGATTTTGAATACAGTTTCTGTAAAATTAGATCTTCCCAAGGACTATACTGTTCATCCGGTTTTTCATGTGTCTCTTCTCAAACCACATGATCCATCTACACGACCAGATAACCCCCCTCCTCCAATTGTGGTGGGACATCATCTTGAATACGAGGTTAAACAGATTTTGGATGCAAAACGCATTTGTGCTCGTTTATTCTATCTAATTGATTGGAAAGGGTATGATCCATCATAAAGATCCTGGAAACCTGAAAATAATCTACAAGCTTCAAGATTAGTTAAAGCCTTTCATGCCCTACACCCAGAGAAACCTCGCCCAGTGAGACGGCCTTTGGGGGAAGGAACTGTTAAGGGTTCATACGCGGCTATCTGATTTGTGTCATATGCACTGTCCATGTTTCCTCTATGATCTTGTTTTGGCAATGAGATTCTAGCCAGATATAAAGAATTGTGCCCAACAACCGTGTTCCTTTAATCCCAGCATGTTATAGCCAACAGTATGTCGTAATTTCAGTATCTTTGTATTACGATTCTATTGTATTAAGATTCGTTTGTAGTTAGCAATGTTTGTTTGTAGTTAGCATTGCTTGTTTGGCAGCACAGAGTTCAACATTAGCTGAGTCAACCTCACGAGCTAACCTCATGTGAATACCTTTTCAAACTGCCAGGAAGGTTCCACGTGAAGTGCATACCCTGCTTACGTCACGCTTCACCGAGACAATAAAGGAACTTGCCCAAGTGTGTGACGGTGCTTCGCTTCAAAGCGTCACTGCAAGCGTTACGGATCATTCCTATCCAGCAATCAGACCCTCTTCCCCCCAGCAATTAGACCAGACCCATCCTTACCTGATTCCAGCATTGAATCCTCTTCTTTCAGCACCTGGACCTGTTCTTGCTCTCTGGCTTTTCTTCGGTCTTCTGACGTGCTGGCAAGGCGTCGTCTTCCGGTTTCCTTTTCCTACGGAGGTCTCAGTGGAAATTACAAGTTCCTGAATCTACGATACAAAAAAAAAAGGCAGACAGCATTCTAGTTGCCCGGCAACCCATGAATCTTTTTTTGGCAGCAAACCGGTAAGACGTCCTGCTCAAGGAAGACAGAAGTAGCCCGGTAAGACTTAATTTGCATTGAGGGAACTATTTATAATTAGCACTTAAGGACAAAGAGTTTAAATGACTCAGAGACATTTTTACAATTAATGACAGTGTGTTTTTTCTACTTAACAAGTAGTTCTTTACAGCGCGAAGACAGTTGTACATTGAAATCTCCTAGGAAAAGGAGACAGCCTGACTAAGTCATTATTTGTGTGATTTACAAGTGTATATCAGGCGAGTTGAGCAAAGCTCCACTTAGTATTAGTTTCTTTTGGTTTTCTTTTCTTTTCTTTATTTCTTGTTTTTACAGACCCCCTTTTTGGAAGAAGCTCTCATACAGTTTGAAAGTATGAATGAATGTTTGAACCATTAATCATTGTTTAGACTAACCTCATTAGCCAGTTCATCGCATGCACATAAGATTAGTCTTTGATGTGTTTCTTATCTTATTTAAGGTGATTTAAACCAATATAGAGAATCAGAGACACCATAAAACGGTAGAAGTGATAGCATGGGGCTTCCTGAAACAAGGTATGTAATACTAAAGGTTGTATAACAAATGTGCATCTGTTCAAGCAACAGAGAATATTCTTACTCTGGCATTATATCCATAGTATAATCTGGTGGCTGGCAGAACAATCAAGGAAGGCCCGGAGCACTTCAATACGGGTAACAACAACCTGACTCCATCAGACGAGGGTCCAGTGTTTTGTCTTGTTTCTCTCTAAACGTCCCCTTCCCCTAGGGAAGAATTGACCTGGCAAGTGTCACTGTTCCTGGTCACGTTGATTGGTTTCAGGAGGAATTAGGACAAAACAGCATCAAGAAGGAAACAACCGGAACGCTGGTGAGTGTCTCCTTTAACACATGTTGAATATAGCAACCTTTCACAAGGCTGAAATATTGACTTAGTTTGGCAACACAGATTTGGAACATGGGACTTACAAAGATTTTTTTTGAATGGTGCTACACTACCCCTATTGGGTAAGTCACATTGGCATGAACACAATTGTTTTTATTGAAAATTTCCATATTAATTAGAGATATTTTACAAAATTTATAAAACCTAGTTTTGTAGCCGTGCGGTTGTCCTTATTGAATAGACTTTATATTATTTACTACAATGTGGTTCTAGTCCTGTAGACAATGTTAAGGGCACAATATGTATGTCAGATGATATTCGGACAATAATGTGCTTGTACCCTACCCTATAAATCAAAGAGCAAGGAGGAGATCCCTGTTTTTTTGACCTCTTTAAATCTAAAGCACTCAGAGTGTTCTATTTAACATTATTCATGTTATTGGGATAATGTTTTTATAGTCTCTGTAAACCTATACTAAACCCAACTACTTACAGGATTAACTATCCATCACACACCAAAGCAAAATATATAATTCACCTCCAGATTAAGATGAAAATGCTTTATATTATAATTCTGTATTTCCGTCTATAACGTTCACACCAGGAAGGTGTGCAAACATATAAAATCATGTATTCATCCACTTAAAGTGCAAAATAGTAGAAAAAGTTGAACAAAATATACCGATCGGGATGTCATAAGCCCACTGAACAACTATACATTTTCCCAGGACTCAAATACTTTCTCTGTGTCTTTGTTAAGGTACAAGATAACCATTTAAAGACAAGATCCATACACATATCTGACATTAATGTATATGTTTGAGGCAAAAAGGCAGATTGAGATGAGTTTCATGGATGTTTTTAGGGATGAAAGATCTTTGAAGTCTGCATAGAATCCTAGAAGTATCTGTCCTATTCTAACACTTTCATTTAATCAAGATGGTGACCACTCATTTATTAAGTGTTATGGTAGATTCTGATGCAGGAGGTTGGTTTGCATTAAGGCCATATTAGGTAAGGTTGTTGAATCCAAGCATTCCAATCACTTAGGTCTGGGAAAAATTAATAAGGAAAATTAGACTGAAATTTAAAAAAAAGTTACATTTTGAGTCTGTATGAGTCATGGATCTTCTGAATTATTCCATTTTGCTTACTAAGTGAACTTGAGTCATATCTTATATCTGTTTTCATAAGGTTGAATTTATTATTTATTAGAAGGCTTAAGTTATCAGCGTATAATAATGATCACATTTATTGGTTACCTGTTCTATTTTCAAAATACATAAGGAGTTATTCATATAGTATCCTATGTGATCTCAATGCTGTATTTGAAATGGCAAAAACATATTTAAATAGTCAAATCTTCTTTTGCATTATTTTTCTTTGTTGATTAGGATTGCACTCACATACTGTTTTTTAAACATCTCAGTACATACCACATATACTGTAATGTTTATGTAATAACTTGATTTACTGATTTTAAGCATTTTTATATTTTTCTTACACTGGCCATCTCATAAAAAAATATGTTCAACTGACTATCGATGGTACCATACCAAGCAATTGGAAGATCGAGACAGTAGTGTTTCATAATAGGAAGATAAGTGGTGGCAATATATTTTCCCCCATATAGAAAATATTTTATTTCTTCTTGATTGTTTTACTGCCAGTCTGCCTGTATCCCAACAAATTTGGATTGATACATGGGCAATTGCCTCAGTAACAGTACTGAATGTGCTTTCAATGATTTAGAAAATGCTCTTGTGTTTTTTAAGAAGGGGAAGACTCAAAGGACTAACTGGGAGGCAAAACAGTGATCCTCTTGATAGGAGTATCAACATGAAACGACACTGTGGACAATTCTATTTTAACATAAATATTAATCAATGGTAAGTCTTACAATATATGTTTGACAATTTGTATTTCAGTGACATTTTTAAATATTAAAAAATGTGATAGAAATAATTATATGGAGGCAGTCAATGCAGTCAAACTAAGTTTATTATTACATAATCAAAACTTTTGACTTAAGCCTTACATAGTTTTTATCTATATAAACTGCTTACTGAAATAATTAAGTACATTATTAAAAAGGAGAAAGTAAAAAGAAGCCATTAAGACAAATCTTTCCTCAAGTTAATTCCAGTGGCTCCTTCTGGCCAAAAAGCATATGCTGTCTTCTTTTGATTGCAACAATTCTTTTGTGTATATAATTTTTCACGGCTCTCCAATCTCTTCCAAAGTCTGTAAGTACGGGGCAGGCAGAAATGCATTTTTCACAGTCAGATTTCCCTGGAACTTTCATTTCTTTAATAAATGCGTACATGGATGTTTCAACTGCCTCTTTTTCTGTGTGAGACCAAGGTTGTCTTACATGCTTCCCTGTGATAGAAAAATAGTAAGAATTTAATAAAAATATTCAGTACTAATGTCCTGTAAGTAAGCTGAGATCAGAACAAGAATTTCAAAAAATATGCTGCAAATGGTCTTATCTCCCAATTTACCGCTGTTCACTAGCTCCACTCTAGACACGAGCACAACACTCTATGGAAAGAAACCCCCATTTTCATATTTACAATCATATAATATCATTGACTGATATGCAGTGCACCTTTATCTAGCCATTGTATTGATTAATGCCAGTGTTGTTCAACATTAGTTAGAGGGTGGATTAATGTGTGCCATATTTTCAAGTTAAGCTTGGGCTTTGTAGTTTATTCTCATTTAGATGAATTGTATGCATTTTTCCACCACACCTCTTAATAAAATCTTCCCACTCATGGGTTTGACAACTCTGACATACGTTGCATGTTTGGTTAAATATACACTGCTGGGCTAACACTGATAGAGTGAGAAATATTTTAAATACATTTATTTCTGCTTGCACTGATTATATTATGTTGGAAAGGCCCTTTACGGATAGAATATTGTCTAACATTGATGGCATTTACTTCTCACGAAATATTGCATCTGACCTTGTTCTAAAATGGGCAACATCCGCAACCATGTTCTGCTTAAGGGTGCTTCTGTTGGTTCACTAGACATATAGGCCTAGATGAAGCAATCTTGTGTGTAGTGCTCTAAGCTATACCAAAGCAGCATTCAGTAATAAATTGAATGGTGTCAGATTTACAGCATGTCACTGGCTGATGATGTTATCGGTCTGGCATGTTAAAAAAGTATGCAACATGTGCAGAAACAAAATTGTTTTATGCTACAAAAGGCCATGCTCCTTCCAAGATATGAAAAGTGTGTGTGAAGGACAAAAGCCAGTAAACACCTTAGGATTTGGCACAAGGCCAGATTTGTTAAACTAGCACAATATGGCTTGTCTCAAACCCCTAAGGCAAATAAAGCCAGATGCAAATAAAGGCATAGGGGCGTAAGTAGTGTTGGCCGAGTTAGACCAGCCCACTAAACTTAAAGAATTCTGATGAATCAGCATTTTTTTAAACTAATGCTGTTTAAGTCAAATGTGATGAAACTACTTCTGAAAGAAAAAATCATAGGTGATCTGCCAAGCCATAGCTGTCAGGAAGACTGCTTGCAACTTTTTTATTTTCATCCAAAAAGCTCTCGCAGCCCAAATGTTCTCACAGAACATAGGGGATATTTAAGCAGTTTTCCTCTCTTAACCTGCCTTGCTCAGTCTGCTGACCCTGGATAGGCAATATGCTAATGAGAATGGCATCAGAAGGGATGCCCTAAATAGGGTGGCCATCATGCTTTTAGAGGGTGATCTGATGGTGGAGCTGCCAGCAGCTATGTATTCAGAAAAACATGACACTGACTACTTCTATATATTAGGGGCTGAATAAGATTGTCATTATAACCAGCGTTTGAGCAAATTATTGTTAAGTGTATTCTTTCTGCTTGAATGTTTCTCATGTGACACCCTCGCTGTAAATAGTCCGCTACACTAAACATTTAATTATATCTTTTGCCCTAATTAAAAAAAACAAAAAAAACATATACCTGTTGGGGAACTCCTGACATGTTTGAACACAGGCTTTTCTAGATGAATCCAAGCTGTTTGTGTGTGTTTAGGGTCCACTTATTTATTACATGTATTTCCTTCATCATCAGATCCGGACTCTTCAGAGTCAGACTTGGAATCATCAGATAAAGCTAAAAGATTGACATAAACGAATATAATTACACACATAAAAGAACAAAATATATTTGTTTGTGAGTAAGGATGCTAGAGCGTTTTTCTGTTAAATAGTTTTACACATTGGCTAGAATTGTGTTAATCCTGTTACCTTTCTGTATAATGTAACAATATTTACATTAAATACATTATATTATGCAAAAACTATTAGTGACATTTGATTGCCTAGAATTGTGTACTTTGAACCCTCTCAAAATGTGTCAAAGATACTGAAAATGTTCCTTACCTGCATCAGGATCGATCTCATCAAGTTTGTTTTCCTTTGAAAAGATGCATTCTTTTTTCCACTGCAATTAGGATTCGGCTGACCTTTGCCAATTGCAAACTATCCTCGGGGAGCCTGTAAAACTCTCGATGGCCCCATAAAACTTGCAAGTTGTTCAACTTCAGTAGATTTTAAATCAAGTAACTGTGAAACAGGAGCTACATGCTTCCTTAATCAGGTGGATGTTCAATATTCAGGCTTCTTTGCACCACAGCTATGTGCAAATTGTCTCCGGCAATCTCTCCCTCTTATATGTCCCATGGAGCTAAAATATGGCCTTTCAAAAACAAATGTGTTGTGCTCATTGATGCCAACATTTTGTCTGTTGGCAATTAGAGCATCAATTGAATCCTTCATGTGTTTAGTGAGCAGCATTGGAACTTTCCTTCCTCTTTTCCCTCTTATTTCAATTCTGATCAACCTGCTACAAAGTTTCTTCTCCAGTTCTGTTAGAATTTTTTTAATATCATCCTGCATAACGGTTCATCTCTTTCTTTGTAACTTTTGACCAGAAGTCGTGAAGCTTCACCTTCCCGTCTTCTGTTAAAAAGCATAATTTGTGCCAATGTTACCTGACCTAATTTGTACCAAGACAACATTTGGATTGTTAACCAGTTTGTCTTTACTATCCTGCTCAAGTAATGTAAGACAATTGTGCAATTTATGTATGTCTTTTGTTAATGGTACCATTTGAGGCTTGTTCCACTTCTGCTGATATAAAGTTTTCAATGGAGTTGCTGAAATGTGCATTGTCCGCTCAAGCTGAATAAGTTGTTTGAACTGTTTAGCTTGTGTGTTTAAGTCCACATCATTATTTCTCAGTGCCTCCTCCTCCATTATTGAAGTGATCTTTAATAATGTATGCCATAATTTTATTGCAGTTGATGAAACTGTATATTTGTTTTTCTCTTCGCTGAAGCCAGTCATTGACTTAACAGCTTTAATTACATCATTGAACTTTTTTGGATTTACAAAAGCATTAACAGAAGTGATGGTTTGACCATTTTTACATACTTCCAGAAGAAGTCTAGCTAGTTCTCCCATTTTATTTCTTATATCTGCATGTTGATGAGAAACTTAACCTTTTTGTAAATAAAGCCTTTCACCGAGTTTTACAATTAGAGGGTCATTTCGCACCATTGCTGAAATGTCGTCATTTACCATTTTTCTTATGACAATTGTCATACTCTTTTCTAGGAATAGACCAGTGGGTAATATTAGGGCTGCCTCTGCTCGAACTCTTTTTTTTTTCTGGAACACTTATTTTCCTCCTTTAATGGGCATTTTCTTTCATGTCTCCACAAATCCTTTTTTACAAAAAGTGCAAGACAATGTGCACATGGCAAATAATTGTTTGCAGCAGTCCGACCACAGGGCTGCTGCTTTTTTACTATTTGGCCGTCTCCAGTTCTATACATTTTAGAATTGTATTGGAAATCTCCTTGGTTCCTCAACCTTTGTAACAATCTTAATCACTCCTTTGAGCCAGATTTTTTACTTAAAATTGTTGCTACCTCTATCTCCTTCTGATGCATTTGTTCATAGTGTCTGGCAATTTTAGTGTAGCCTTTTCCACAAAAAAAGTAATGTTTTTTGTCATATTTGCGTTTTCTATGCTGCTTAAGCATGTTTTCACAGAAATTTGATTCAGTTCTATCTGATTTTTTTGTGATTCACAAGCAAAATTATTCTCTCTTTTGTACTTTTTAATGACTGTGTTCTTTCGTTCAATTGGATCATCCTCTTCATCTGTGGTGAATACATCATCAGAGGAACACATGCTGTCTTCAGACAAAGGGCTATATTCTGATCCACTGTCTTCAGATGATGACAACTCTTTGACCTCTGTGTCTATAAGACAATACATTCAATCGTTACAACACATTTCTTTCTGTAGTGCCTAACCTTTTAGCTTTCCCTAGACTGAGTTGCATGAAACATCAGTGGCTGACTTCTAACCACATGTACAATTTGACTTTGAGGTTTAGTGCAGCTTCATTAAATGGTGTATATTATATTAGAAACCAAAGTGCCTTTATATATAAATGTGTATATATATATATAATAGCTTCCAGAACACCAAAGTGGTGCACTCACAGACATGTGCTTCAGATGCGGGGGTGCTCCGGCATATCAATCGCTGCTCAACTCTCCTCTCACCCGGACTTTTATCCAAAAGGAAAAGCACTCGCGGGGCCGTTTCTGTCGATTTATTGACAGCATACTTCACACAGCAACAGACTCGTTTTGGTAAAAACCTTCTTCCACATGGAAGAAGGTTTATTACTCCGATCCTCCAGACAAAACACTCAAACAAAGAAGGTGGGGCACTCAGGGCTGATTTCCAAGTTGATTTATTATATATATATATATATCTATACACACACATATATATATATATATATATATATATACACACATATATATATATATATATATATATATATATATATATATATATATATATATAACGCTCCAATTCCTCTTTCCTTCAAAAGAAGACGACAGCACTCGAGAGGTACTTTTCAGACGTGCAAGTTTATTTCAGGTAGGCACTCTCCACAGACGCGTTTAGGCGTGTTGTCTTCGTCATTGTGGTAACAATGATTTTTTACTTGTCGATGGAATAAATACACCATTTTCACTTTCTTGCTATGTACATAGAGATAGACAGAGGACAACCCCATTATGGACGCTATGGGCGCCATCTTAGAGTGTGAAATGTGCAATCTAAAAGTTATCACAGATTGTACAATAAAGCCCATAGATGGGCAAATCCAGACAGGTAGTGGGTATAAACAATAAATCATAAATTTCTGATATGAACAACAAAAATAGAGCCGTGGATCGGCTAGGGTCCTCTATCTAGTAAACAATGGTCCACCAATGTCTGCAGACAATCATCGTATGTTCTTGCCATATAAGTCACAAAGCAGTACAACTCACAATGTATAAATCTCAATTCATCAATAATTATGTAAGTGATAGAAAATTCCAAGATCCTCAGAACCCAGCATTGTTAGGTGCTAAGACATGTGAAGGTTCTAAGTAGGGGGAAAACCCAAGAAGAATGATCAAGGTCCATTCAACAATAATTCATGATTCTATCTAGTGAGTTTTCTGCCAATTGAACGACAATAATATACAGAAGGTATATGCTGAATAAACAAATATGAATACCTTCACAAAACAAAACAGACAAACAGCAATCCACTTCAGTGATCATCGGATTCAACATCACATTACAGTTATGTGTAGAAATCAATTATAGGCCATCGAGTTGTCCAAAGTTCTTACTTCTATACTCCCCTGGTAATTCTTGCAGATGGGGAAGTAATATGGACGCTACATGGCCAATGGCGGTACACTGTATTCCTATTTTATTTACCCAGATGAAAAGCCATCTCCTCCCCAGCGTTTAATCCCCTGGGGTACTTCGTAGAAAGGTCTATTATAAACCTTGATTCAAGTCTACGGAGTCGTCTAAGGCGATCTCCGCCCCTCACATTAGGTGGTATGGTGTCAAGACCGAAGTATTGTAGTAGTTTTCGGTCTCGTCCATGGACCTCCGCAAAGTGGCGGGCCGCTGGGTAACTGGGGTCTGCCTTGTCGATGGCTCTCAAGTGCTCCATAACCCTTAGCTTCAGTTCTTTAATGGTGCTGCCTATGTAGCGGAGGCCGCACGGGCAGAGTAAACAGTAAACAGCATATTGTGTGCTGCAGGTGATGAATTTTCTAATGGGTATACTCCTTCCTGTATCTGGTATAGTGTACGAGAGAACTCTCTTGCTACTCGCACAGGCCTTGCATCTCCCACAGGGAAAAAATCCTTTCTGATCTTTTAAGGTATTTGCCCTAGGGGGAGGTTTTTCCAGATGGCTTCTGACGAGTATATCACCCACAGACCTGGCTTTACTGAATGTAACTAATGGGTTAGGTGGGAGATCATCCTTTAGTACAGTGTCCATTTGCAAAATATGCCAGTTCTTTTTAAGCATTCTTTTCAAGTCATTAGCTCCTGTGGAATAGGGAGTGATCAACCTAAATTTATTGATGGTGGTGGTTATGTTTCTTTCACGGCCAGATCCATCTGATCTGGCAGTGAGTAAACTCCCTCTTGATTTCTTTTTTACCCTTTTCAACGTATCATGCAGTAGGTCTTCGCCATATCCCCTTACCACAAAGCGGGATATGCATTCAGAGGCAGCTGCCTCGAAATCACAATCTCTAGAGCAGTTTCTACGGATTCTCAATAGCTCACCGTAGGGGATGCTATTGACAAGTTGCGGTGGGTGACTGCTGCTGGCAAAAAGGGTGGAATTGCCAGCCGTTTCTTTTCTGAACAGGCTCGTGTGTAGTTGCCCATCTTCAACAAACACCTTCAGGTCCAAATACTCCGCTGCCACAGGAGAAATGGATCCCGAAAAGTGTAAGTTGAGAGTATTGTTGTTGAGCAGTTTAATGTATTCGGTGGCTGTTGTAACACTGCCGTCCCAAACGATGAAAAGGTCATCGATGTATCGATGCCAACACACGATAAAGCCCACCTCCTGTCCAACCTTGCAGCTCCTGGGTACTTGCTCCTCCCACCAGCCCACGAAAAGGTTCGCGTAGCTGGGAGCGAAGCAAGTACCCATCGCCGTCCCTGACTTTTGTAGATACAATTGTTTTTCGAACAGGAATACATTATTGGTTAGGCAGAATTCAACAAATTCCAATATCATGAGATTGTGTCTTGCGAAGCGCATCTGGCGCTGTTCTAAAGCATGTCTTATTGCTTTCAAACCCTGTTGGTGTTCAATGATTGTATATAAGCTTGTGATGTGAAGCACCACAAGCAAATATCCTGGATTCCACTGTAAGTCTTGTATTTTCGTCAGGAAGTCCTTTGTATCCCTGACGTATGATTTTAGATTTAACACCAAAGGGAAAAGAGTATTGTCAATGAAGCGTGACATATTCTCCGTCAAGCTGTCGATTGAAGAGATAATGGGGCGTCCGGGTGGGCTCTCTTTACTCTTGTGCAGCTTGGGTAGATGGTAAAAGGTGGGAATCATTGGACAGTTAATTCGTAGGAATAAGTGTTCATCTTTGCCCAGCATCTGCAGATCGTACCATTTTTTGATAAGAGTATCATACTCTTTTATGCTTTGTTGGTATGTATTCATGGTACACTTGGTATAGAAGTTAACATCCGAGAGCTGTCTCAATGCCTCACTCTTGTAGTAATCCCTACTCATTATAACAACGTTCCCACCTTTATCAGAAGGTTTCACCACAATGTTATTGTCTTTTTTTAGGTTCATTAATGCCTCATATTGCTGTTCAGTGATGTTGAAGTTGTGATTGGTATGGTTAGACTTGCGGTATCTCATAAGGTCATTAATCATGGCTTCGCTAAACGCATCCACAGCGTCCCACGGAGACTGGGGAACGAATACGGAAGGAGGTTTGAAGTTACTCTCCTCTCTCTCTTGGTCGATCCCTTGCAGCTCTGCCCTCTGAGCAGTATCCAAGTGTTGCACATCTAGTGTCTCATCTCTTTCAAGATCTTCCAGAGCTTCTACTGTAACTAGATCTCTACTGCTCAGTGCATCTGTTGCCGTTATTCTAGTCCCCTTCTTGTTGGGATCTTGGGTGTGGGATCGTAGTTTGAAGTACTTATGGAGTTTAAGTTTTCGCGTGAAGCGAAACAGGTCAATCCGGGTTTGGGTATATTCCAGTTCCTTGTTTGGGCAAAAGCTTAATCCTAAACTGAGAACTTCAGTTTCTTGGTTGGTCAGTTGTTTGGATGTCAGATTGACAACTGTTAAGTTGGCCTGTTCTTGTAGGCCAGTCGTGTCCGATGCCACTATTTCTTGGTGCAGTTGCGGTTGACCCAGCGGGTCCTTGTTCCTCCTCTTCCTCCTTTTTCCGGGTTTGTTCTTTCCTCCTCGGATCCACGTGCTCTGGATCACTTCGTACTCCTCTTGAAAAGGGGTTTTCTTGCTCCTGCCCTGTTGTGTTCCGTGGTTCTGTCCCCATTGTTGTAATTGTTCAGCTTGCTCATCACCTGACTCGTTTTCAGTTACCTCAGATTCCGAGGTGGCGATGTCCGGTCTTGTAGATGTTCCGGTGGTTGCACCTGAGCTTTTCAATAGGGCCTTGCATGGGGCATCAAATTTCTTGGCATAAGTAAGGACACGTCCTGTTAAATAATCATTGGCATCTCGCTCGTACTTTTCTTGTTTGCGATTCCTTATTTTGGTCTCGTATTTTACCAGACGAGCTTTCATTTGTTCTCTTTTCTCAGTGATTGCCAATATGATGTTCGAGTCCTTTTCTTTGTCCAGTTCGTCATTGATCGATGAAATCTCAGCCAATACCTTCTCACGGTCACTCCATGCGTATTTTATCAGGATTTTTAGGGTCCCTTCACAGTACGTGGCTGTATGCTCAAACCAATCAGTGAGCAATTGTGGGTCCGGATGCTCATAAGATGGAACCGTATGTACCCTCAAACCTCTGGGTACCCTTCCTTCTTCGACATAATTGGTGAGACTAGTTGCCTCCCACCACTTGCGCACTTCGCGCTCGTAGAGCCTTTCAAGTTTCACCATAACCGCTGTTAACTTATCACAGACCGGTTCTGCTGATGTGCCTGCTGCTGCTGTAGCTGACGGCTGTTCTCGCCGTTTAAACATTCCCTTTGCCGCTGTGTGGCGCTCGGCATCGGAAAACATGACGGTAAATGTCTGCAGAGTTTGTTCTCCACGTCTCGCTGTGTAGTTTTGCGCAAAGCTACGCTACGCTGGAGACTTTCGTGAGAGCGCCTGCGTCCCTGTATGTCTGATTTCCCTCTCGGACACCCTGCCGCAGTACCCGCTTTCTGTATGCTTCACTGTACGCATGTACAGGCAGTGGGGGTAAACATCCTTTGACAGCGCTTACCGGACGGCGTCTTCCTCGGGAAGTTCCCAGCCGCGTTCCGCAACCAAGCGTCCTCCTTCGTACTCCGCCTTGGGTAGTCGCTTCCCTCTGTTGATGGCGGGGGTCGGCGGTGCGCAGTTTATGTTAAACGCTCCTTTCCTGCTGAAAGAAACTGCTCACTCGTGGGTGGGTGCTGTCAGCGGCTAGCAGGACGCCGCATAACATAACGCTCCAATTCCTCTTTCCTTCAAAAGAAGACGACAGCACTCGAGAGGTACTTTTCAGACGTGCAAGTTTATTTCAAGTAGGCACTCTCCACAGACGCGTTTCGGCGTGTTGCCTTCGTCAGTGTGGTAACAATGATTTTATACTTGTCGATGGAATAAATACACCATTTTCACTTTCTTGCTCCGTACATAGAGATAGACAGAGGACAACCCCACTATGGACGCTATGGGCGCCATCTTAGAGTGTGAAATGTGCAACCTAAAAGTTATCACAGATTGTACAATACAATATATATATATATATATATCAAAACAAAGCAAGACGGCTCCTGCCGGGATACTGGGACCCGTAGAGGGGTGGCGTACACTCCGGCAGAGCGTGCCGGTTTTAAATACAATCCTTGAAAACAAATTAAAGTACTCTCTCAGGAACGGAGTCAGGAATCACAGGTACAGAAACACAGGTTTATTTCTACACAACGCGTTTCGCCTCACGGCTTGATCACGTGTAGACAAACGAGAGACCAATCAAAGTGATAAAGTATTTTGTGAACATAAAAAAAGGCCCTCAAACGTGTGGCAGAAGTTGACAGAAGTGATACCCTGTGTGAAAAATCTGTTACAGGGACATCAGAAAATACTGATGTCACACGTTTGATTCTCACTTTTAGTTCTGACTCTCAAAAAATCAAAAGGATCATTACTAAAAATTGGGACATCTTGAAAACTGATGGCATACTAGGGAAGTCTATATCTGAAAGACCTAATATCACATATAGACGGAGTAGAAATATACGAGATATTGTGGTCAGAAATGATGTAACGAGCATTCCACCTACTCCACAACATGGTCTGATAGGCTTTTACCCATGTGGCCACTGTAAGCCCTGCAAGAACAGTACTTATAAGAACACAGTGACTTACAACGGGGTGACCAAGAAATTAACCCAATTTTTAACCTGTGGGATGACTTTTGTCATTTATGTCATCTTATGTATGTGTGGCCTGTGGTACATAGGCAGTACTACCTGTGCTGCCAAGAAACGCCTCTTGGAACATCTACGGGCCATAAAGAATCGTGATCCCAAATACCCTGTGGCCAGACACTTTGAAAAACATAATTTTTCCAACATCTCAGAGTGTAGTTACTTGATTTTGGAACAAGTTCCTATGAAATTCGAGAGGGGGTGACAGAGTATTGGCCCTCAGGAAGAAAGAGTCACGATACATAATTGATTTTCAGAGTAAAACCCCAGGTGGGCTCAACATGGATGAAGAATTAGCAGTACACCTTAAAGATTGATTTAGCTCTGTTTTTAGGATATTGGTTTTCTATATTCTGATGTTCTTTGTAAAAATGCAAACTAGACATCAGAGGATATGTACTTTGAAATGTTTGAAATGTTCTATTTTTATTTTTTGATCTGTCACCATTCAAACACACTCTTTTTCTCTTCTTTTCTTTTTCCAGGAGGAAAGGAAGGGGCCCTTTGACGAACATTCACTTTCACGGGCGTACCTACCCTTTGGACTCCTTGTTGTGAGACCACGTATGTTTTGCACTGATCCTTGCTTGTGAACAATTATGAGAATATGGTGATCAATGTTCTTTGGTTTTGGCACTTGCCAGCACTGGCTGTCAGAAGGTCGCTATGTACAGTTTGGAGACTTTTTGTGGTGGTGTATATCACTTCTGCCACTATTGTGTATTGTGACTACTACTCAATGGTACAACATTATGAGTCCCTGCTTCATGTCTCAATTGGCAAGCACTGGTACTTTTAGTGTTCTGGCACTTGCCATCATTTTACCGTGAGATAGTAGTTATGTTCAGTAGTCTTATTGTATTCTATGAACTTGATTCTTTACAGATATGGATGTTTATAATATATAATCTATAATGGATTTATTATATCCCTTTCAAAATGTTATACATGTGGATTTACTATATGTACAAACTTTATTTCTCCATAATGAGACTAACTTAAGATGTCCACCATGTAACCTCAGCTCACTGGTCCATTTTTTATGTTCACAAAATACTTTATCACTTTGATTGGTCTCTCGTTTGTCTACACGTGATCAAGCCGTGAGGCGAAACGCGTTGTGTGGAAATAAACCTGTGTTTCTGTACCTGTGATTCCTGACTCCCTTCCTGAGAGCGTACTTTAATTTGTTTTCAAGGATTATATATATATATATATCTATACACACATATATATATATTACCTACTGGCAGTTGCCAGTAGGTAGTTATAGTTAGAACCTAGTTTCCATAGGAAAAGCATTTTTTGATTTGCTAATAACTTTGGCGTCGTTTGATGAATCTTCCTGAAATTCACCCCAAAAAAGTCTATCCAGGTCAACTCCTATCCTGAAAGTTTGGAGGTGATTCGTCAAGCGGGGGCTGAGAAAAAAGGGGGGTCCCAAAACGCGTTTTCTCCATGTTCATTTCCATTGGCAATATTGCGACGAGCTACAGCCCGGACTGCTGAACAGAATTAACCCAAATTTGGCAGAAAGGTAGAGCTTGGTTCAGAAAGCGACCTTTTAAAAAATTGTGTAAATCCATTCAGTAGTTGCTGAGAAATTAGAAAAAGAAAAGTTTCGATATCTGGGCGGAGCCTAAGTCGTGTGCGCGAGCTTCACTGTGATTGGCTGCTAACACTCCAAACCAGGAAGTGTTGGCAGCTATCTTGTGGTTAGGTAGAAGCTACTCACCCGAAAATGGAGAAATTAAGGTATTAAACAAGAGAAGGGGGCAGGGTAGAAAAACCCTGACCCACTAGGTCTGCTCAGGATGTCCCAGAAGGACCCTCAGGGCCCAAAAAATTATAAAAAAATAAATAAATAAAAAAGCAGCAAAAATCTGCGCTGGGGTCGCGGTTTCTCGCGTTTTATTTTAATGAGGTCCTTGGATGGGCTAGGTTCCGGGAGTATTTCTTAAAAAATAATAGCAGGGGCTCGCAGGTGTTGCGGGGGTCCATGCAGCCCGTTTTCTTTACTCATGTTGGGAGGGGGGGTGCGCTGCCTTCCTCCTGGAGTCTTCTATGTACTTGTAACTTTGGCGTCGTTTGACGAATATTTATGAAATTATCCAAAAGGTTTCTTTTTTTTTTTGATTAGCTCCTATATTGAAAGTTTGGGGGTGAATGGTGTAAGAGGGACTGAGAAAAAAGAGAGTCCGAAAACGTGTTTTCTTCATGCAATTTCCATACCAAACTTGTATGCTCTCTGCACCCCCGCCACAATTCTATAAATGCATCAATGCATTTGCACAAACAAAGCGGCAGGCACCGCGCGGTGCCTGCTGCTTTGTTTATGCAAATGAAGGGGGGTACCACAGGTACCCCCCGTGTGCAGACCCCAACTCTCCTTCACTCCAGAGTGAAGACCGCATGCCTTCCGGGGCGGCAAAGCGGCGGACAGTCTTTCCGTCCGCCGCGGTCCCCCCGCCATTCTAATATGGTGAGGGGGAATTCAGGAGAGGATTTAGGGCGGATAGCCCCCGCCAGGCCGGCGGTGGCTACCGCTAGCCTGACAGGGGCAATCCGCCCGACATCCTAATGGGGCCCTTAGTCTGGTTGTAGACCAGAAACATTCAAATTGAAGGTCCTAAAAAGTTAAAATCAAGATACATAGGGCCATATGGCCGAGATACCCGCCACCCCCTCTCAACACAATCCCCAATGATGGGAAACTGGAAACGTTCTGGACTTTTGGAAGACGGGAGGGAGTGACCCTCCCGGCCGTATTTATTAAAATATGAAACAAAATTAAAACGTTAAAATAACAGTTTCATATTAATGTACAATTTCATTTCCACATTTGATATTTGGCTAACCTTAACATATTCTCTAATACAAAGGTTCTCCTAGCCGATCTAACATCCTACAAACTTTAAATTGAAATTGTACATCCTAACGTTTAAGGGCCAACGGCAAGGTCATAACCGGTGTCAAGATCCCTAAACCAGACATGTCCCCCTCACTTGTGAGGGGCGACAGCACAGAGGCATACCTCAAGTGCACTTACCAATTTCCCTTGACTTGACGGGGGCCCCAATAAACTCGACGCCATTTAAAGGTCGTCCGAGGACTCGTGTGAGGTATCTAGAAGGTAGCGTGGACCCCCTCCCAAACCACACACAACTTACCACATCTGCCGTCGCAGATGACCTGGCCCCAGGAAATTCCCCAGGAGGGGGCTGTAACCCCTCCTACCCAAGGAAGGGGCCTTGACCGCCTTTCCTTACCTTTCGGCGGCCCATCCTTAGACGGGACCGCCCCCCGTTGAGGGGCCAGTGGCCACCTCCTTCGAGCGCTCCCATCCGTAATGGGTGACGCCCACCCCTAGGGATCTTCCAATTACTGCTCACCGATCATGACCTTACCGCCACAGGCCGGATAGTTGACCGGCTATCCGGACCCCCCACAATACTCCTGCCTAAAGGTCATGTCACAAAGTCTTTAGCCAAGCTATCAGGTCTCCTATGAGTAATTCATTCCCCACCCGGGACAAATGGACACCATCCCCCAAATACATACCGTCCCCTTTAATACAACCATGCGAAATAGAATGCAGTGTATTTGAACGGAACAATCTACTCACTTTATTATTAATTTTATGAATGATTCAGAGCAGAAACCGACAGAGCCCCTCGCCACATTTCCGTGGGATCATATGGGACCATGCAATTGTGCACCCTGGAACTCTTCTCGCTAACCAACTTACAGTGGAAAGCATCGCCTCAAGAAGAAGTCGTCTACCAGTGGTCACTAAATCATTGCCCCCAAGATGTACTATGACTATAGACGGCGGTGACCTCGTCCGCCCTAACAAACCCTCGAAAAATGATCGAAACTGGTCAATACAGAGCCCGCCCTTTCCGTAGAAGGACACACTGTACCCGTATCATAGCATATGTAGCCACGTGAATCATGTCACCTGCTTTGAATACGTCCGCGGCACGCCTCACGTATGAGTGGCCCACGACCCACACCTCCTTTCTCACAGCCGGTGATGTCTGACCGCTGGCCCAGTGTTGGGTCGACTGCACAGTCCGCCCCGCCTCGTAGGCTTGCGCAACTGAAAACCAAAGAAAAACAAGAAGCGTGAGTACATCAATACAGCTTCACAACATGTGCATCCGCACATACCTTTTATAACAATTGGAGGACCAACGCCCCACACGTTTAATTTGTTCGACATTCAAACCCCTGGCTGTAGCCTCTGTAGCAGCCCCTATCCGAAAGGAATGGGTCCCAAACTCGCCGGGGTTTAAGCCCGCGGCTGAAATCGACATCGCAAGCACCCGCTGGAACTGAAACCTCGTCAGTGGGGTGGCGTCAGCGTGTCTCAAGAAGGTCCCCCCCCATGATGCCACCCTTTGCGCTAAATAATCCTCAACGCACATCACCGGGCACATGGATGACCCGGGAATCCTTTGTATCAGTATGCAGTCCCCCATCGATCCCTGATCGGTCTTAGACTTGACAAACGAGACAGTTATTGTCTCCCCCCTGACCTGAACGTGCTCTCGGCACAATCCCCCCAGGGTATCCTGTTTGTTCCTTGCCACTAGCTCGCTTACCCGCATAGCCCCATAGAATGCTAACATAAAAGCGGCCCGGAATAAGACTGTTTCATACAGGGATGAACATGTTGCAGGCAGTACAGATCACAACAAGGCCAACCTATCCAGACCTATCGGGCGCCTTCCATCTACTCTGCGACCCTCAAGGCGTTGCCACCCACGTAGCGCTTTTTGCACAATGAAAGATGTAGTCGGGTCCTGGATCCCATGAGCCCTTGCCATAAAGGAAATGGCGGCCCGATGCCTCTGAGCCGTAGCCACTGACTTGCCTGCCTGATGTAAGGACAGCAGAAAATCAACTACTAATTCCTCCTGACCCCAAAGCTCCCTCCTAGCCTCCCCCACAAAGGCCCAGTAGGATCGGAACGCCCCTTAGTATGCCTTCCTCGTCCTGGGGGCTAAACTCTCTCCCACGGGGTGCTGTAATTCGGGGCACCGAGAGACCAGAGAGCTTCAGGAAAGGGTGCCGCCACCGGGTCCGCTGTGGGCAGAAAACCCCAGAAGGCCTGCATACGAAAACGAGAAAGTGCATCAGCCGCCTTGTTCATTACCCCTGGCACATGTCTCGCTTTGAATAGGACATTCAACTGCATACACAATAATACAATCTCCTTAAGCAATCTCAGAATCCATTTGCATCGTGCTGCCTGGCTGTTGATACACTCAACCACGGTCATGTTGTCCGACCAAAACACCACTGAGTGATCTCTAAACCCCTCGGGCCAAGTTCTCAGGGCCACAAGAATGGGAAACAGTTCCAAAAAGGCAATGTTATTCGTCAATCCACACTCATGCCACCATAACGGCCATTTCTGAGCCGACCATCGTGTGCCAAATATGGCACCAAAACCCGTACTCCCTGCCGAATCTGTCCACAGCCCCAGCTCCTCGGAAGACACTGCCGGTTTGTTCCAGACCACTCGACCATTGAAATCCGCCAGAAATGCCAACCAGATGCGCATGTCCTGACGAACCTCTGCCGATAACGTTGTACGATGATGACCCTCCCTCAGGCCGACCATGGCTTGAGAGATCGAGCGGGAAAAGGGGCGGGCCATCGGCATGACTCTCAGGGCAAAATTTAGCTGTCCCACCAGTTGTTGCAACTGATGCAATCTGACCTTGGACTCCCTAATACACGCTTCTAAGGATACCCTGAATTTTACCACCTTCTCTCTAGGTAACCTAAAACAACCTTCCACGGAGTCGAGCTCGATCCCTAGAAACTCGAGGCAAGTCGCGGGTCCCACAGTCTTACCTGGCGCCAATGGCACACCGAGATGCGTCATTAAGGTACAAAATTCATTCAAAGCCTGTCCACAATCTGAAACCCCGGCCGCCCCCAAAAACAAAAAGTCATCGAGGTAGTGCATGACATGTTGGAAACCCGTCTTCTTTGTGAAGACCCATTGCAGAAAACAGCTGAACTTTTCAAAATAGGCACAAGAAATAGAGCAACCCATTGGCATACATCTGTCCATGTAATAGTGACCCTGAAACATGAAACCAAGTAGACGCTGATCGTCTGGGTGTACCGGGAGCAACCGGAACGCTGACTCGATATCTGACTTGGCCATCAGCGCCCCGGGCCCTAGGCGATTCAACATGGCGACGGCCTCATCGAAAGATGCGTACCGCACCGAACATACATCCTGGTCCATTGCATCATTCACAGACCGACCATGTGGGGCTGATAAGTTATGTATCAATCGGAACTCACCCGGGTCCTTTTTAGGGACCACCCCCAAAGGAGAACAAACAAAATTATCACATGGTAGCTCAACAAATGGACCGGCCACCCGACCTCGAGCAACCTCCTTCGCAATTTTTTCCTGTACCACGGTCGTATGTCTCAAGACCGATATTTGATTTTTACATTGTCTTGTACCCTGAAACTCCCCCACTGGGATGCGGAAACCATATGAAAACCCGTTCCGCAGCACCCCAGCGGAAGCGTGATCCGGGTATTCACTGAGCCAAGGAATCATTGCCATGGTATCAACTGGAGTAGGTAAAGGCGCCCCTCGGACTATTTCAGACCTGTTTGGCGCCTCCTTTACCCCCGTTATCACCCGTTTTGGCTCTGCACATCGACTCCGGATGGGATGATTGCCCGCACCCTCCGCATTCGTGGCGGAATTTGCATGTCCCCTGAGGCCTCGTACATTTTCCCCTGTTGAAGTTCCAACAAACCCCCCTTTTACCTGTGTTGCCGTTCGGCCTCGAGTGGTACTCGTTACTTGAACCTGATCGAAAGGGCGTCCCCGCATTTTGGCGGGAGGATTCCCCCCCACTGCTCCCTACTAGTGGCACCTTTAACATACCAGTACTTTCCATTTTTGACCATGAAACAGAATCGTAACAATCCCAAGTTAAGTTTTTATCGTGCTCCTTTGCTTTCCTAAAAATGTTATCGTAACAGAACCACTGAGTGCCCCCGTACGCTACGGAATATTCCATGATCCGTGTCTGATAAATCGGCAACTCGGACAGCAACTCGGGTCTACGTTCGCCCACGATGGATGTAAAAATCCCCCAAGCCTTGCCCCAATTGCCAATGTGTTCATCAACCTTAAAGGCGGCCATCTTTGCGCGCCACACACCCGGATGCATGAGCTCCTTTTGGCTCCTAACATGCTCCATCTCGTAATGATCAGTAAGCAACGAAAAAATGTTCACATACTCATCAGCCCATATCTTTTCCTTAATAGCCCGAGGGACATGTTGACCCAACTTTTCCCTTCGTGAAGGTGCAGACTCATCCCTCGCAATCGGCAATGGCCGCTTACCTGAACCAGAGGCTGTATCTGCGGTTGAACCTGTTCCTGGTGGTTTTTCCACTGCCGCAACCGGCGTGATAACTGGCGATGACGCCTTCGCCGCCTCCTTCGTTTCACGCAATTTCTTAATCAACGCCCGTGCGTCGTCAGCCGTGGTGCCCTCGCCATCTTTTCCCAACCACGCTGCTAATTGGGCTGCCAGCTCAGGAGGCATATCCTCTGCGGATACGGGGGTGACCACCACGGGAATCGGATTTCCCTCTGCCGGCACCGGAGTTGGCTCCTCGAGCGGAGCACAGGGAACCGGGATGTCCCCCCCAGCTGCTCCCCTTCTGGGCCTCTTGCCTTTTCCTCCCGGAGCTGCTCCTGCCAAAGGCCGTTTCGGTCCCTCTTCTATATCTCTATCCGCCATCCGCTTCTTCAGATCGGTCACCTCCTTCATGAGTACCCGCAGCATCTGATCGGTAGTCATTCGCTTTCCGGCCTTCTTAGGCATTCTCCAACAGAGTTTCTGTAAGACAAAGGGAAAGATTACCACGCTCAAAAAATGGCTCTTCGTTCCGTCTCGAGCTCACGTGCAGCGAGGAGGTGCAGCTTCAGAGCACAGGAACAAGAGGATGTCTTCTTGGCTTGTTGCTCCTTTTATCCGTCTTCGGGGCGGGAGTAAACCCGCCCCTGCCTGCCCTGAAGGGCGTGGCCGGCCGCGTCAGTGTCTAGGCCAGCCCACTCCAGGGCGGGAAAAGGCGCGCCCCGGCTAAGCCGCTTCGGGCATACCAGCAGAGACTCGCCTCCCGCCCAAGATGGCTTCCCGGGGGGATCGTGGTACTCCGCCATACGTTCGGGGGGACCGAATGGTCGCCCCTTTCCATTCCCAATAGAAAAGATTTTGAATCCAGTTTCTGTAAAATTAGATCTTCCCAAGGACTATACTGTTCATCCGGTTTTTCATGCGTCTCTTCTCAAACCTCCTGATCCATCTACACGACCAGATAACCCCCCTCCTCCAATTGTGGTGGGACATCATCTTGAATACGAGGTTAAACAGATTTTGGATGCAAAACGCTTTCGTTTATACTATCTAATTGATTGGAAAGGGTATGATCCATCAGAAAGATCCTGGGAACCTGAAAATAATGTACACGCTTCAAGATTAGTTAAAGCCTTTCATGCCCTACATCCAGAGAAACCTCGCCCAGTGAGACGGCCTTTGGGGGAAGGAACTGTTAAGGGTTCATACGCGGCTATCTGATTTGTGTCATATGCACTGTTCATGTTTCCTCTATAATCTTGTTTTGGCAATGAGATTCTAGCCAGATATAAAGAATTGTGCCCAACAACCGTGTTCCTTTAATCCCAGCATGTTATTGCCAACAGTATGTCGTAATTTCAGTATCTTTGTATTACGATTCTATTGTATTAAGATTTGTTTGTAGTTAGCAATGTTTGTTTGTAGTTAGCATTGCTGGTTTGGCAGCACAGAGTTCAACATTAGCTGAGTCAACCTCACGAGCTAACCTCACGTGAATACCTTTTCAAACTGCCAGGAAGGTTCCACGTGAAGCACATACCCTGCTTACGTCACGCTTCACAGAGACTATAAAGGAACTTGTCCAAGTGCATGACGGTGCTTCGCTTCAAAGCCTCACTGCAAGCGTTACGGAGCATCCCTATCCAGCAATCAGACCCTCTTCTCCCCAGCAAGTAGACCAGACCCATCCTTACCTGATTCCAGCATTGAATCCTCTTCTTTCATTGCCTGGACCTGTTCTTTCTCTCTGGCTTTTCTTCATCTTCCGACGTGCTGGCAAGGCGTCTTCTTCCGGTTTCCTTTTCTTCCGGAGGTCTCAGTGGAAACTACAAGTTCCTGAATCTACGATACAAAAAAAAATGCAGACCGCATTCTAGTTGCCCGGCAACCCATGAATCTTTTTTTGGCAGCAAACCGGTAAGACGTCCTGATCAAGGAAGACAGAAGAAGCCCGGTAAGACTTAATTTGCATCGAGGGAACTATTTATAATTAGCACTTAAGGACAAAGAGTTTAAATGACTCAGAGATATTTTTACAATTAATGACAGTGTGTTTTTTCTACTTAACAAGTAGTTATTTACAGCGCGAAGACAGTTGTACATTGAAATCTACTAGGAAAAGGAGACAGCCTGACTAAGTCATTATTTGTGTGATTTACAAGTGTATATCAGGCGAGTTGGGCAGAGCTCCACTTAGTATTAATTTCTTTTGGTTTTCTTTTCTTTATTTCTTGTTTTTACAGACCCCCTTTTTGGAAGAAGCTCTCATACAGTTTGAAAGTATGAATGAATGTTTGAACCATTAATCATTGTTTAGACTAACCTCATTAACCAGTTCACCGCATGCACATAAGATTAGCCTTTGATGTGCTTTCTTATCTTATTTAAGGTGATTTAAACCAATATAGAGAATCAGAGACACCATAAAACGGTAGAAGTGACAGCATGGGGCTTCCTGAAACAAGGTATGTAATACTAAAGGTTGTATAACAAATGTGCATCTGTTCAAGCAACAGAGAATATTCTTACTCTGGCATTATATCTATAGTATAATCTGGTGGCTGGCAGAACAATCAAGGAAGGCCCGGAGCACTTCAATACGGGTAACAACAACCTGACTCCAACAGACGAGGGTCAAGTGTTTTGTCTTGTTTCTCTCTCCACTTCCCCTTCCCCAGGGACGAATTGACCTGGCAAGTTTCACTGTTCCTTGTCACGTTGATTGGTTTCAGGAGGAATTAGGACAAAACAGCATCAAGAAGGAAACAACCGGAACGCTGGTGAGTGTCTCCTTTAACACATGTTGAATATAGCAACCTTTCACAAGGCTGAAATATTGACTTAGTTTGGGAACACAGATTTGGAACATGGGACTTACAAAGATTTTTTTTGAATGGTGCTACACTACCCCTATTGGAAAAGCAGACAAAGTCACATTGGCAGGAACACAATTGTTTTTGTTGAAAATGTCCATATTAATTAGAGATATTTTACAAAATGTATAAAACCTAGTTTTGTAGCCGTGCGGTTGTCCTTATTGAATAGACTTTATATTATTTAATACAATGTGGTTCTAGTCCTGTAGACAATGTTAAGGGTACAATATGTATGTCAGATGATATTCGGACAATATGTGCTTGTACCCTACCCTATAAATCAAAGAGCAAGGAGGAGATTCCTGTTTTTTTTTACCTCTTTAAATCTAAAACACTCAGAGTGTTCTATTTAACATTATTCATGTTATTGGGATAATGTTTTTATAGTCTCTGTAAACCTATACTAAACCCAACTACTTACGGGATTAACTATCCATCACACACCAAAGCAAAATATATAATTCACCTCCAGATTAAGATGAACATGCTTTATATTATAATTCTGAATTTCCGTCTATAACGTTCACACCTGGAAGGTGTGCAAACATATAAAATCATGTATTCATCCATTTAAAGTGCAAAATAGTAGAAAAAGTTGAACAAAATATAAAAAATATACCGATCGGGATGTCATAAGCCCACTGAACAACTATACATTTTCCCAGGACTCAAGTACTTTCTCTGTGTCTTTGATCCATACACATATCTGACATTAATGTATATCTTTGAGGCAAAAAGGCAGATTGGGATGAGTTTCATGAATGTTTTAAGGGATGAAAGATCTTTAAAGGCTGCATAGAATCCTAGAAGTATCAGTCCTATTCTAACACTTTCATTTAATCAAGATGGTGACCACTCATTTATTAAGTGTTATGGTAGATTCTGATGCAGGAGTTTGGTTTGCATTAAGGCCATATTAGGTAAGGTTGTTGAATTCAAGCATTACAATCACTTAGGTCTGGGAAAAATTAATAAGGAAATTAGACTGAAATATTAAAAAAATGTTACATTTTGAGCCTGTATGAGTCATGGATCTTCTGAATTATTCCTTTTTGCTTACTAAGTGAACTGGATTTATATCTTATATCTGTTTTCATACGGTTGAATTTATTATTTATTAGAATGCTTAAGTTATCCGCGTATAATAATGATCACATTTATTGGTTACCTGTTCTATTTTCAAAATACATAAGGAGATATTCATATAGTATCCTATGTGATCTCAATGCTCTATTTGAAATGGCAATAACATATTTAAATAGTCAAATCATCTTTTGCATTATTTTTCTGCGTTGATTATGATTGCACTCACATGCTGTTTTTTAAACATCTCAGTAAAATCCACATATACTGTAATGTTTATGTAATAACTTGATTTACTGAGTTTAAGCATTTTTATATTTTTCTTACACTGGCCATCTCATAAAAAATATGTTCAACTGACCATAGATGGTACCATACCAAGCAATTGGAAGATCAAGACAGTAGTGTTTCATAATAGGAAGATAAGTGGTGGCTATATATTTTCCCCCATATAGAAAATATTTTATTTCAGCTTGATTGTTTTACTGCCAGTCTGCCTGTATCCCAACAAACTTGGATTGATACATGGGCAATTGCCTCAGTAACAGTTCTGAATGTGCTTTCAATGATTTAGAAAATGCTCTTGTGTTTTTTAAGAAGGGGAAGACTAAAAGGACTAACTTGGAGGTAAAACAGTGATCCTCTCGATAGGAGTATCAACATGAAACGACGCTGTTGACAATTCTATTTTAACATAAATATTAATCAATGGTAAGACTTACAATATATATTGACAATTTGTATTTCAGTGAAATTTTTAAATATTAAAAAATGCGATAGAAATAATTATATGGAGGCAGTCAATGCAGTCAAACTAAGTTTATTATTACATAATCAAAACTTTTGACTTAAGCCTTACACATTTTTATCTATATAAACTGCTTACTGAAATAATTAAGTACATTATTGAAAAGGAGAAAGTAAAAAGAAGCCATTAAGACAAATCTTTCCTCAAGTTAATTCCAGTGGCTCCTTCTGGCCAAAAAGCATATGCTGTCTTCTTTTGATTGGAACAATTCTTTTGTGTATATAATTTTTCACGGCTCTCCAATCTCTTCCAAAGTCTGTAAGAACGGGGCAGGCAGAAATGCATTTCTCACAGTCAGATTTCCCTGGAACTTTCATTTTGTTTATAAATGCGTACATGGATGTTTCAACTGCTTCTTTTTCTGTGTGAGACCAAGGTTGTCTTACATGCTTCCCTGTGATAGAAAAATAGTAAGAATTTAATAAAAATCTTCAGTACTAATGTCTTGTAAGTAAGCTGAGATCAGAACAAGAATTTCTAAAAATATGCTGCAAATGGTCTTATCTCCCAATTTACCTGTTCACTAGCTCCACTCAAGTTATGAGCACAACACTCTATGGAAAGAAACCCCCATTTTCATATTTACAATCATATAATATCATTGACTGATATGCAGTGCACCTTTATTTAACCATTGTATTGATTAATGCCAGTGTCGTTCAACATTAGTTAGAGGGTGGATTAATGTGTGCCATATTTTCAAGTTAATTTTATAGAACAATGGTTCGGAGTAGGCCTTATGTGGTCCTTAAAGGAAAACAAGGGTATTAGCGAGTATTTAATAAGTCGCTAGGGAGCATTGGTAGTAGGAAAAAATTTGAGTTTTTTATTTGTTACTCTTTTCTCATAGCAAGACACAAAATTATATATATATATATATATATATATACACTGTATTTCAGGTGCTCAAGTGAGTAGTACGGTGCAGGACGTGACATAGGTGATCAAAGTGAACGAACTGTCACACACAACAAGGATAAACACACACAACAATTATATACAATGGTACAAGTGAAATTCCTTGGGTAGGTCGACGGCGTTTCGATCTATATTATTTTAGATCTTCATCAGGACAGTTGAGCCTCCTGAAACTACAGAAAATTCAATTATACTCTCTTTCTTATATGTACTTAGCTGGTGTTCCTACATGTTTAGATCTGACATTGTTTTGCTGCTCCCGGAGAGAATAAAAATTAAATTAAAAATAAGAATAGAAATGAATTCTCAAGCATGCACATATTGAATTTACTATGCATGCAATTTTTCGGAGATGTAATAGTTAGGGGGCAGATGAACTAATCTCACCCAGGTGCGCTGCGCTTTTTTAGGCTTGGTGATGCGCGCATGCAACTAAAAAGATTGACTGTTATAATCTAAAAATCATTATATACCTTGCCTGTGGAGAGGGCAAGGATGGTCATTCGCCCAATACAGCTGGGCGGATGTCGCAGCTTTTCATGGGATCTGTGGGTAATTTAATAAGCATAGGTTTGGCTCAGTAGCTGTAACCAGTTAATAGGTATTAGCAAAAGGAGAGACTAAGGGCTAACCATAAGTTGCTTATTAGTCAAAGACTCACATAAAATTCGGTTAGATTCCAGGCTTTAACTGGGGATTCAGGTGGTGGCTGTTTGCTTCAATGTGGGGAATTTACTTGAGCTTATGGAATAAGAGGAATAAAAGTTATTAGGATTCTATGAGTGTTAATAGTCATACTCCGATTTAAAAAGGGGGGGGGGGGCTTACTTACAGAAAAATTAGGTTAAAACATAATCAATATCGCTGCCAAGGCGCATTCGTCGCTATGGTAGGTAAGGTTTATCTGAAACTGAAGAACATTGCTGGTCAGTAAATGGTTAGGTTAAGTTAAAGATAGTGGTGGTAATGGCCACTATATCGGCGATGCACTTACGAAATTACGGTGGGTACAGACAGCGCATTCGTCGCTTTTGTAGAAGGGTCCGCCTGCAACTGAAAGAGCATTACCGGTCAAGGCGCGGTGAGTACAATTCTAAAAGCGTCAGCATGGCGAAAGAAGGCCAGGGGGGGTTGATTCACTTACTTAGTTTTAGCAGGTCGGTGCGGCAAGCCGGGGGTCCGAGTACCTCTTTCTAGCAGCTCACAACTTAGGTGAGCATCCTGACTCCATTAAGAGCGTGCATGGGCAGTGCGCGCGCAGACAGGGAAGCGTGTCTCGGCTGAGCATGCGCGGAAAGGCTTGCTCTGGGCATGCGCTTCTAATTAGTGTTGTAGCTGGGTGTATGCGTGGAATGGAAGATCGCGCAATTCTTTAGGCAATCTAAACACAGAGCTTTTCGAAGAACGATTTCCCCAAAAAAAATTAATTAAATTGGAGTGAACAAAAGTTATAAATACAAATTAAACAAAACAAATATTGTTCTCAATACTGTGTTTAATTTGTATTTATAACTTTTGTTCACTCCAATTTAATTAATTTTTTTTGGGGAAATCGTTCTTCGAAAAGCTCTGTGTTTAGATTGCCTAAAGAATTGCGCGATCTTCCATTCCACGCATACACCCAGCTACAACACTAATTAGAAGCGCATGCCCAGAGAAGCCTTTCCGCGCATGCTCAGCCGAGACACGCTTCCCTGTCTGCGCGCGCACTGCCCCGGCACGCTCTTAATGGAGTCAGGACGCTCACCTAAGTTGTGAGCTGCTAGAAAGAGGTACTCGGACCCCCGGCTTGCCGCACCGACCTGCTAAAACTAAGTAAGTGAATCAACCCCCCCTGGCCTTCTTTCGCCATGCTGACGCTTTTAGAATTGTACTCACCGCGCCTTGACCGGTAACGCTCTTTCAGTTGCAGGCGGACCCTTCTACAAAAGCGACGAATGCGCTGTCTGTACCCACCGTAATTTCGTAAGTGCATCGCCGATATAGTGCCATTACCACCACTATCTTTAACTTAACCTAACCATTTACTGACCAGCAATGTTCTTCAGTTTCAGATAAACCTTACCTACCATAGCGACGAATGCGCCTTGGCAGCGATATTGATTATGTTTTAACCTAATTTTTCTGTAAGTAAGCCCCCCCCCCTTTTTAAATCGGAGTATGACTATTAACACTCATAGAATCCTAATAACTTTTATTCCTCTTATTCCATAAGCTCAAGTAAATTCCCCACATTGAAGCAAACAGCCACCACCTGAATCCCCAGTGAAAGCCTGGAATCTAACCGAATTTTATGTGAGTCTTTGACTAATAAGCAACTTATGGTTAGCCCTTAGTCTCTCCTTTTGCTAATACCTATTAACTGGTTACAGCTACTGAGCCAAACCTATGCTTATTAAATTACCCACAGATCCCATGAAAAGCTGCGACATCCGCCCAGCTGTATTGGGCGAATGACCATCCTTGCCCTCTCCAAAGGCAAGGTATATAATGATTTTTAGATTATAACAGTCAATCTTTTTAGTTGCATGCGCGCATCACCAAGCCTAAAAAAGCGCAGCACACCTGGGTGAGATTAGTTCATCTGCCCCCTAACTATTACATCTCCGAAAAATTGCATGCATAGTAAATTCAATATGTGCATGCTTGAGAATTCATTTCTATTCTTATTTTTAATTTAATTTTTATTCTCTCCGGGAGCACCAAAACAATGTCAGATCTAAACATGTAGGAACACCAGCTAAGTACATATAAGAAAGAGAGTATAATTGAATTTTCTGTAGTTTCAGGAGGCTCAACTGTCCTGATGAAGATCTAAAATAATATAGATCGAAACGCCGTCGACCTACCCAAGGAATTTCACTTGTACCATTGTATATAATTGTTGTGTGTGTTTATCCTTGTTGTGTGTGACAGTTCGTTCACTTTGATCACCTATGTCATGTCCTGCACCGTACTACTCACTTGAGCACCTGAAATACAGTGTATATATATATATATAATTTTGTGTCTTGCTATGAGAAAAGAGTAACAAATAAAAAACTCAAATTTTTTCCTACTACCAATGCTCCCTAGCGACTTATTAAATACTCGCTAATACCCTTGTTTTCCTTTAAGGACCACATAAGGCCTACTCCGAACCATTGTTCTATAAAATTATCATTCTACCCCAGGTTCTACTGTATGGGGTTCCCTTGTATATAACAAACATTGTATGCGCAGTGGCTACACTGCAAGGGTATCACTCATTGAGTGGTTTTTTCTCTCCTTTATATAATAAAACCAAAAAAATACCTAGTCCCTTCCTAGATAATGTCTACAAACACAGCTGGTACATACACAGAAGAATATATTGCCTCAAAACTCGCAGGTCCATCACTGTTTAAAGGTCCTGTAACCAACCCTAGGGCCCCCACAGACACAGCCAGTGAGAAACTAGCTCAACTAGAACATTTAAGGAAGAAACATATACGCACGGAACTCCATGCCCGCATGTTAACAGACTACCTAAGAGCAGAAGTTATCCCAATAGGGCTTCAGGTACGCAACGTACCAGCCATCTTTATCCAAGATCCCAAATTCAAATTAGGATTCTCACACATAGGAACAACGTGCTCACGCCATTGGATGGTGCTAGGCATTGACACCGCCCTTGAACATAGCAAAAAAGAGCTAGAGGAAATTGCAGCTTTGGAACAAGCAATTCGAGACCTAGACTGTTTGGCTGACGCCAAATCAGCTTTAGAGAAAATAGACCGCACTATTAAGGATTTTGAGAGCTTCGAACACCATAAAAAAACAACTAAAGTTTCAAAGGACATCAATCAATACAACAAAGAAAAAACCTACCCATACCTTAGGGAAGATTTTTTCACTGCAGGCCCCCCAGACCAGCAAAAAGTTCCTACTGGTTCGTGGGGCAGGTTTAGAAACCGTGCACCAGTGACTTTTTCAGAGTCCTCAGCAGAATCAGAAGACTCAGAAGGCACAGAAGGACCTGGTACCTCCGCTGGCACAAACCCCCATTTTTTAGGGAGAGGCCAGGTGAGGCACACAGACCCTCCCAGGGGGAGAGGGAGAACACGACCCAAACCCAGGTACAACTTCCCCCCGGGGGAACGCCAAACCAGGAACAGGTTCTACCAATGGGGCTACCAATACTAGAAAGGGAACCAGAAATGAATACCAACACAGAAACAATACCGATATTCAATCTGTCCCAACACCAGCTCAACTCTACTGATATAGCCCTTTTAAGTAGAGGTATCTCATTTGTGATAGCTGAAAAACCTAACTGGTTTAATATCCAAGCTGAAATTATGCAGTTTTTCAGAAAAGTAAGACTCCAGACTTTCTTTAAAAATCGAGATGGTCACAATAGGAATGACACTACAGGCCTACGCCCACCGTCCACTTTTCGTCCATCTAGTGGAACCATGCCACCAGAAGTAATCACTTTTGAACACCTAGTGTTACGTGATCTGGACAAAATAAAGGAGAGCTATAGATTTACACCCTACAACATCAGTAAGGAAGAAAGCAACAGTCTGAATTCCCTTAAACAGAATCAAGATATCGTCATAAAACCATGTGACAATGGCGGCGGTATAGCCATTCAAGACCGCGCCGCTTATGACAACGAAATTTTGCGTCAGATCAACAACAAAGATCACTACGAGCAACTAAGAGGCAATCCCATTAAAAATATTAGTGAGACAATCCTTAATGTCACCCAAGAAGCACTTGAATCAGGTTTTCTGAGTAAGAACGAATTCCTATTCCTAAACAATAAGAACCCACGTACCCCTGTGCTTTACACACTGCCTAAAGTCCACAAGGATTCTGAACACCCCCCTGGGAGACCAATACTTTCAGGCTGCGGGTCTATTGTAGAACCCTTGGGTAAATATATTGATTTTTTCATTCGCGACATGGTCCAAGACACTATAACGTATGTTAAAGATACCACACACCTGATCAATCTCATCGAGGCACACTCATTCGACCCAGACAATGAAATCCTAGTGACTCTAGACATAGTCACTTTATACCAACATTCCCCAAGAAAAAGGCATCAACGTAATTAAAAAACACCTAGACAACCGCCCGGCTCCACACCAAGTCCCCACGGAATTCATAATCAAGCTTCTGGAAATAGCCTTGACCAAGAACTACTTTCTATTTAAAGACACATTTTATAGACAGTGTAAGGGCACCTCCATGGGAGCTGTTTTTGCTCCCAACTTTGCGATTCTTTTCGTTGATGACTTAGAAACTAACATTATCCTTAGCAACACAAACCCATTCCGCAATCAAATAAAATCTTGGCATCGATACATCGATGATGTCCTCATGATCTGGAGGGGCACAGAAGAGTCACTAAATGATTTCTGTATTTGGCTGAATACCAACCAAACTGACCTCAAATTCACCTACTCATATAATAGACACCAAATTGACTACCTTGATGTAACCATTAAATGTGAGGAAAACCAACTGTACACCACACTGTTCCGAAAACCTACGGAACGCAATACCCTCCTGCAATACCATAGTGCACACCCCAGGGCTCTGAGGGATGGATTGCCCTATGGACAATTCCTGAGAATCAGGAGAAATTGTAAATACAAAGCAGACTTCTTCACTGAAGCGGAGATCCTCTGTAAAAAATTAACTACGAGGGGCTATCCACGTAAACTGGTAAGAAGGGCTATGAAAAGGGCCTGGTACACACACAGAGAATGTTTACTTGAACCTCAGCCAAAGAAAATCTCATCTAAGATCACATGTGTCACCACCTTTAACACGGCCAGCAACAAACTCACTAAAATGATTAAAAAACATTGGAATGTACTGGATCCCTTAGAATTGAATACCGGACTCCCTCTGTTTTCATTCAAATGTGGTCGCAATCTAAAAGACCATCTGGTAAGAGCAGCCACCAACCCAACAGCTAATAACACAATTGAAACTAGGTTGAATCTTCCACCAGTACTAGGACATTTCAAGTGTAATAAGTGCATGGCATGCGAATTCACCACCAACACTAAAGTATTCGAGTATGGATGTATTAGGCACAATCTCAAATTTTTCACAAACTGCAATTCTAAGAATGTGATTTACTGTATTGAATGCCCATGCAAACTATTGTACATCGGACAAACTACCCAACAGATAAAGACCAGAATATCCCAACACAGAAGCAGGATCCGATGTAAAGTAACAACAGCCCCACTGGTGGAACACTACCTTGAACTAGGACACTCGGAAAATGAAATGAAATGGCAGGTGATTGATAAACTGATGCCCAATGCCAGAGGAGGCAATCAGCAAACAATATTAAATCGTCTAGAATGCAAATGGATTTACCTGTGTAAAACAATAGAGAAAGGACTTAACTCCCTCGATGAATGGAATATGTGCACCTGAGTAGGACTCAATGGACACTATTATGCAACACTGTAACGTGAACCCATTTAAGCAATGTACACATACTATTGTACAATTACTTGCCAATGTCAAAGGTTTGTTCCACAAAACAAATATTGTTCTCAATACTGTGTTTAATTTGTATTTATAACTTTTGTTCACTCCAATTTAATTAATTTTTTTTGGGGAAATCGTTCTTCGAAAAGCTCTGTGTTTAGATTGCCTAAAGAATTGCGCGATCTTCCATTCCACGCATACACCCAGCTACAACACTAATTAGAAGCGCATGCCCAGAGCAAGCCTTTCCGTGCATGCTCAGCCGAGACACGCTTCCCTGTCTGCGCGCGCACTGCCCCGGCACGCTCTTAATGGAGTCAGGACGCTCACCTAAGTTGTGAGCTGCTAGAAAGAGGTACTCGGACCCCCGGCTTGCCGCAGCGACCTGCTAAAACTAAGTAAGTGAATCAACCCCCCCTGGCCTTCTTTCGCCATGCTGACGCTTTTAGAATTGTACTCACCGCGCCTTGACCGGTAACGCTCTTTCAGTTGCAGGCGGACCCTTCTACAAAAGCGACGAATGCGCTGTCTGTACCCACCGTAATTTCGTAAGCGCATCGCCGATATAGTGGCCATTACCACCACTATCTTTAACTTAACCTAACCATTTACTGACCAGCAATGTTCTTCAGTTTCAGATAAACCTTACCTACCATAGCGACGAATGCGCCTTGGCAGCGATATTGATTATGTTTTAACCTAATTTTTCTGAAAGTAAGCCCCCCCCCCCCCCCCTTTTTAAATCGGAGTATGACTATTAACACTCATAGAATCCTAATAACTTTTATTCCTCTTATTCCATAAGCTCAAGTAAATTCCCCACATTGAAGCAAACAGCCACCACCTGAATCCCCAGTTAAAGCCTGGAATCTAACCGAATTTTATGTGAGTCTTTGACTAATAAGCAACTTATGGTTAGCCCTTAGTCTCTCCTTTTGCTAATACCTATTAACTGGTTACAGCTACTGAGCCAAACCTATGCTTATTAAATTACCCACAGATCCCATGAAAAGCTGCGACATCCGCCCAGCTGTATTGGGCGAATGACCATCCTTGCCCTCTCCACAGGCAAGGTATATAATGATTTTTAGATTATAACAGTCAATCTTTTTAGTTGCATGCGCGCATCACCAAGCCTAAAAAAGCGCAGCGCACCTGGGTGAGATTAGTTCATCTGCCCCCTAACTATTACATCTCCGAAAAATTGCATGCATAGTAAATTCAATATGTGCATGCTTGAGAATTCATTTCTATTCTTATTTTTAATTTAATTTTTATTCTCTCCGGGAGCACCAAAACAATGTCAGATCTAAACATGTAGGAACACCAGCTAAGTACATATAAGAAAGAGAGTATAATTGAATTTTCTGTAGTTTCAGGAGGCTCAACTGTCCTGATGAAGATCTAAAATAATATAGATCGAAACGCCGTCGACCTACCCAAGGAATTTCACTTGTACCATTGTATATAATTGTTGTGTGTGTTTATCCTTGTTGTGTGTGACAGTTCGTTCACTTTGATCACCTATGTCACGTCCTGCACCGTACTACTCACTTGAGCACCTGAAATACAGTGTATATATATATATATAATTTTGTGTCTTGCTATGAGAAAAGAGTAACAAATAAAAAACTCAAATTTTTTCCTACTACCAATGCTCCCTAGCGACTTATTAAATACTCGCTAATACCCTTGTTTTCCTTTAAGGACCACATAAGGCCTACTCCGAACCATTGTTCTATAAAATTATCATTCTACCCCAGGTTCTACTGTATGGGGTTCCCTTGTATATAACAAACATATTTTCAAGTTAAGCTTGGGCTTTGTAGTTTATTCTCATTTAGATGAATTGTATGCATATTTCCACCACACCTCTTAATAAAATCTTCCCACTCATGGGTTTGACAACTCTGACATACGTTGCATGTTTGGTTAAATATACACTGCTGGGCTAACACCGAGAGAGTGAGAAATATTTTAAATACATGTATTTCTGCTTGCACTGATTATATTATGTTGGAAAGGCCCTTTACGGTTAGAATATTGTCTAACATTGATGGCATTTACTTCTCACGAAATATTGCATCTGACCTTGTTCTAAAATGGGAAACATCCGCAACCATGTTCTGCTTTAGGGTGCTTCTGTTGGTTCACTAGACATATAGGCCTAGATGAAGCAATCTTGTGTGTAGTGCTCTAAGCTATACCAAAGCAGCGTTCAGTAATAAATTGAATGGTGTCAGATTTACAGCATGAAACTGGCTGATGATGTTATCGGTCTGGCATGTTAAAAAAGCATGCAACATGTGCAGGAACAAAATTGTTTTATGCTACATAGGGCCATGCTCCTTCCAAGATATGAAAAGTGTGTGTGAAGGACAAAAGCCAGTAAACACCCTAGGAGTTGGCACAAGGCCAGATTTGTTAAAATAGCACAACATGGCTTGTCTCAAACCCCTAAGGCAAATAAAGCCAGATGCAAATAAAGGCATAGGGGCGTAAGTAGTGTTGGCCGAGTTAGACCAGCCCACTAAACTTAAAGAATTCTGATGAATCAGCATTTTTTTTAAAACTAATGCTGTTTAAGTCAAATGTGATGAAACTACTTCTGGAAAGAAAAAATCATAGGTGATCTGCCAAGCCATAGCTGTCAGGAAGACTGCTTGCAACTTTTTTATTTTCATCCAACAAGCTCTCGCAGCCCAAATGTTCTCACAGAACATAGGGGATATTTAAGCAGTTTTCCTCTCTTAACCTGCCATGCTCAGTCTGCTGACCCTGGATAGGAAATATGCTAATGAGAATGGCATCAGAAGGGATGCCCTAAATAGGGTAGGCACAGGGTCAGACTGATTTGCATATAGCCATGTCTGAACTGGGGTGGCAGAGTGGGCTAAAGAACGGTGATGGATTAAACCCAGATCTTTTGACTGGGTGTGAGTGTTTGATTGATTCAGATGCTCCGTCCATCACCACCCCCTTTTGTACCGCTAAATAGGGTGGCCATCATGCTTTTAGAGGGTGATCTGATGGTGGAGCTGCCAGCAGCTATGTATTCAGAAAAACAGGACACTGACTACTTATATATATTGGGGGCTGAATAAGATTGTCATTATAACCAGTGTTTGTGCAAATTATTGTTAAGTGTATTCTTTCTGCTTGAATGTTTCTCATGTGACACCATCGCTGTAAATAGTCCGCTACACTAAACATTTAATTATATCTTTTGCCCAAATTAAAAAAACACAAAAAAACATATACCTGTTGGAGAAATCCTGGCATGTTTGAACACAGGCTTTTCTAGATGAGCCCAAGCTGTTTGTGTGTGTTTAGGGTCCACTTATTTATTACATGTATTTCCTTCATCATCAGATCCGGACTCTTCAGAGTCAGAATTGGAATCATCAGATAAAGCTAAAAGATTCACATAAACGAATATAATTATACACATAAAAGAGCAAAATATATTTGTTTGTGAGTAAGGATGCTAGAGCGTTTTTCTGTTAAATAGTTTTACACATTGGCTAGAATTGTGTTAATCCTGTTACTTTTCTGTATAATGTAACAATATTTACATTATATACATTATATTATGCAAAAACTAAAAATAGTGACATTTGATTGACTAGAATTGTGTACTTTGAACCCTCTCAAAATGTGTCAAAGATACTGAAAATGTTTCTCACCTGCATCAGGATCGATCTCATCAAGTTTTTTTCCTTTGAAAAGATGCATTCTTTTTTCCACTGCAATTAGGATTCGGCTGACCTTTGCCAATATCAAAGTATCCTTGGGGAGCCTGTAAAACTCTCGATGCACTTTTAGGTCATGCCCCATAAAACTTGCAAGTTGTTCAACTTCAGTAGATTTGAAATCAAGTAACTGAAACAGGAGCTACATGCTTCCTTAATCAGGTGGATGTTAAATATTCAGGCTTCTTTGCACCACAGCTATGTGCAAATTGTCTCCGGCAATCACTCCCTCTTATATGTCCCATGGAGCTAAAATATGGCCTTGCAAAAACAAATGTGTTGTGCTCGTTAATGCCAACATTTAGTCTGTTGGCAATTAGAGCATCAATTGAATCCATCATGTTTTTAGTGAGCAGAATTGGAACTTTCCTTCCTCTTTTCCCTCTTATTTCAATTCTGATCAACCTGTTACAAAGTTTCTTCTCCAGTTCTGTTAGACTTAAGATAAAATATCATCCTGCATAACGGTTCATCTCTTTCTTTGTAACTTTTGACCAGAAGTCGTGAAGCTTCACCTTCCCGTCTTCTGTTAAAAAGAATAATTTGTGCCAATGTTACCTGACCTAATTTGTACCCACCACTTCTGCTGATATAACGTTTTCAATGCAGTTGCTGAAATGTGCATTGTTCACTCAAGCTGAATACGTTGTTTGAACTGTTTAGCTTCTATGTTTAAGTTCACATCATTATTTCTCAGTGCCTCCCCCTCCATTATTGAAGTGATCTTTAATAATGTATGCCATCATTTTATTGCAGTTGATGAAACTGTATATTTGTTTTTCTCTTCGCTGAAGCCAGTCATTGACTTGACAGCTTTAATTACATCATTGAACTTTTTTGGATTTACAAAAGCATTAACAGAAGTGATGGTTTGGCCATTTTTACGTACTTCCAGAAGAAGTCTAGCTAGTTCTCCCATTTTATTTCTTATATCTGCATGTTGATGAGAAACGTAACCTTTTTGTAAATTAATCCTTTCACCGAGTTTTACAATTAGAGGGTCATTTCGCACCATCGCTGAAATGTCGTCATTTACCATTTTGCTTATGACAATTGTCATACTCTTTTCTAGGAATAGACCAGTGGGTAATATTAGGGCTGCCTCTGCTTTTTTTTTTTCTGGCACACTTATTTTCCTCCTTTAATGGGCATTTTCTTTCATGTCTCCACAAATCCTTTCTTACAAAAAGTGCAAGACAATGTGCACATGGCAAATAATTGTTTGCAGCAGTCCGACCACAGGGCTGCCGCTTTATTACTATTTGGCCGTCTCCATTTCTATAAATTTTAGAATTGTATTGAAAATCTCCTTGGTTCCTCAACCTTTGGAACAATCTTAATCACTCCTTTGAGCCAGATTTGTTGCTAAATATTTTTGCTACCTCTATCTCCTTGTGATGCATTTGTTCATAGTGTCTGGCAATTTTAGTGTAGCTTTTTCCACAAAAAAAGTAATGTTTTTGTCATATTTGCGTTTTCCATTGCTGCTTAAGCATTTTTTCACAGAAATTTGATTCAGTTCTATCTGATTTTTGTGTGATTCACAAGCAAAATGATTCTCTCTTTTGTACTTTTTAATGACTGTGTTCTTTCGTTCAATTGGATCATCCTCTTCATCTGTGGTGAATACATCAACAGAGGAACACATGCTGTCTTCAGACAAAGGGCTATATTCTGATCCACTGTCTTCAGATGATGACAACTCTTTGACTCCTGTGTTCTATAAGACAATAAATTCAAACGTTACAACACATTTCTTTCTGTAATGCCTAACCTTTTAACTTTCCCTAGACTGAGTTGCATGAAACGTCAGTGGCTGACTTCTAACCACATGTACAATTTGACTTCGAGGTTTAGTGCAGCTTCATTAAATGGTGTATAATATATTAGAAACCAAAGTGCCTTTATATATAAATGTGTTTATATATATATATATATATAATAGCTTCCAGAACACCAAAGTGGTGCACTCACAGACATGTGCTTCAGATGCGGGGGTGCTCCCGCATATCAATCGCCGCTCAACTCTCCTCTCACCCGGACTTTTATCCAAAAGGAAAAGCACTCGCGGGGCCGTTTCTGTCGATTTATTGACAGCAAACTTCACACAGCAACAGACGCGTTTTGGCAAAAACCTTCTTCCACATGGAAGAAGGTTTATTACTCCGATCCTCCAGACGAAACACTCAAACAAAGAAGGTTGGGCACTCAGGGCTGATTTCCAAGTTGATTTATTATATATATATATATATATATATATATATATATATATATATATATATATATATTATTCAATGAAAAAACCATAGGTTATAGGCCATATATAGTTAGGAATTCGCATTTACAAAACCTTATTTTACTCGCATAAAACCATTGAAATTCCATATATAGTTAGAAGCGCTAACTATATATCGCGCACCCGCAATCCACTGCTGATGATGTCACATATTACATCATTCATGACATGGTCAGTGACATCACTGATGACATCACTGATGACAACATCCAGTGATTGTATATTTCTGTAAAGTTTAAATATGTTTTACATATTGAAGAATGAGTGGATGTATAAGTGTCTGGATGAAGAATTTAGTAGGTGCATGACTGAGTGTATGAGAGAGTGATTAAATGTGTCTCACTGAGTGCATGGGTTAGTGACTAAACTGTCTTAATTTGTGCATCATTATGTTTGTTGTTGTGTAAGCTGCTGCATGTGTTGATCAGTAGCTATAAGAGTGGCCATATGGGTTATTGATTGGTTGCCCAAGTATTTGAATGGGAGGCTGAGTGTGTGTGTGGGTGGCTGGGAGGTGCGTGACTCTGTGCATAGATGTGTAAGCAGTTGATTCACTAGGAGTATGAGTTCAAGAGTGCATGTGCAAACAGCTATATGGGCGGTTGACTGTGCATGGGTCTGTTGGTGAGTGAATGGATTTCTCATTGCTACATGTGCAAGTAAGTACGTATGTAAAACACAATACATGTGAGAGTTGAGATATATAAATAACTGAACATAAGAGCCAGTGAATGTGTGAGTGGCTGTATCGATCACTGTGAGCTTGTATCAGGGATTATATAAGAGAGTAAATATGTGTTATTATATGTTTGAATAAGTAAGATGTGTATAACTGTATAGTTGAGGAAATGGAGGTGTGATTGATTCTTTGCATGACTGACTAGGTGTGTGAGTAACTCCATGGATGAGTGACAGTCTGTGAGTGTCTGTTTATACTGAGTGTATGTAAGGTTATATTAGAGTCTGAAGAGGTTCATTGTATTATCACATGAGTGATGTGATCAGTGATGACAAATGAGATGTCATCAGTGATGTCATTTGAGTTGTCATCAGTGATGTCATCAGTGATGTCATCAGTGATGTCATTTGAGTTGTCATCAGTGATGTCATTTGAGATGTCATCAGTGATGTCATCAGTGATGTCACTGACCATGTCATGAATGATGTAATATGTGACATCATCAGCAGTGGATTGCGGGTGCGCGATATATAGTTAGCGCTTCTAACTATATATGGAATTTCAATGGTTTTATGCGAGTAAAATAAGGTTTTGTAAATGCGAATTCCTAACTATATATGGCCTATAACCTATGGTTTTTTCATTGAATTTTCAAGGTTTTGTAAATGCAAATTCCTAACTATATATCCACTATAACCTATGGTTTTTTCTGTGAATTTCATTGGTTTTTTAATAGCAAATATGAAAAGCTTTAAAATGTCAAGTACGTGATAGATAAAAACATTTTCGTATTTATGCACGCTGATGTGCTTTGAACGCTGCACCCCCCCCCTCCCCTCTTTTGCCTTAGTAGTACTCTCTCTTTGCAGATACTGAAGGGTAGTTAACGCAGGCCTTTACCCCCGTTGTAATCCGTCGTGCCTCCTTGTCTCTCCATTTGATTGATTGTTGTCCAAGCATTTACTGTTTTAGAATTGGTTCTCTTTGGATCATTCTCTATTTACAAACAAGCACAAAGTCGCAATACTCTGTTTAGTCTTTGCAGATAGTGAAAAATCGTGTAAAAAAATAAAAGTAATCGAGCAAAATCAGTAGGCCACTAATTGGATCTCTTTTTGACCTCGCTAAAATAGAAATATTAGGAACAACCCTTCATGAGAAATACGAAAATAGTGAGATGAACTGAGCTCCACACCATGAGGGCTGCAAGACAGCTCGGCTCCATCACCCATCCCGCACAAAATAACGACAAACCCTATGCAAATATTAAAAATATAGACAACACACCAGCAAAGAAACAGGGTAAAACATTTTATTAAAAAACTATTTACATAACGTTGGTTTATAAGATGATGTCAGTAGTGGACCGATGTGTGAATAGATCGAAAACAGCACAAGGCTCCAAGATCCGGATGGCAAGCTCCTGGATGTTGGGTGCCATAGTTTAGAGTTCTGAATTTCAGCCTTTTTCAATGCCTGTGCTTTGTTGAATCAAAATGGCGGCTTGACACAAAGCTGACTCAAGCGTTGTTACTGATGCTATGCAGACCAAAACTGGTTTTCAGTTTGTACATTTTTCTAGATTTTTCAATCCAAGTTTGGTTGACTTTGTAGAACGATGGCTTCAGATTTTCAACATACGGTGTGGTGGCGCTGACTGGGAGGGGGCGCTTCGCTCCTGCCCCCTCCCCAAGTAAGATTTTCATACGTGAAAGTACGTTAATGGTTTTGGTCCCTGAGATGCTTCGATGTCACTACCATTCTCAAATAGCATAAGTTCTGGATGTTGGGTGCCATAGTTAAGAGTTCTGAGCAGTGCTTGTAACACTGTCTGAAGCTTATTTCCACCTACTGCAGCTTCACTATTCTCAAAGTAAGTGAGTGTCGTTTGTGGACCTGACTGCATTAGAAAACAATGTGATATGTTACCTTCCTAAACAGCTTGACGGAGGCCCCTGAGGGGCGGTGTGATGGCCATGGACTCGGAGAAGACGCTTGGCTCCGACACCCTCCCCAAGTCTTATAGCACTGGTGTAGCCTGAGATCGCCCCCGACATAGGCGGCCGGCTCCCGGGGTCCGGCGGAACTTTTTGCCTTTTGATGACTCTTCAATTCTGGACCTTGTCCCACAATCCGTTTGACCTGAAGACAAGCTGTAGTGGGGCGCCCCTTTATCGTTTTAGTTGCCATTCCGCCCGCTTTTGCTACACTGTGCCTCTTCCGCCATTCAGCTGTTTACCGCCCGCTCTTGCGACTACAGCGTCTCGCTCATCATGTAGTTGAGATGCGGCCGCTCTTGCGGTGCAGCGATAGGCGGCTGCCACAGGACTCTCAAAATGGCGGCCGGCTCTTCGGTTTTGGGCCTGGTCCACTAAAATGGCCCTGGGACACCTTGGAACTCGGACGCTTGTCTGCTAGGGCTTGGGTCCCATTCTCGAAAAGCGTCCCCTCAGCCGTGAAGATTCTACAAAAGTCTTGGGGGCCTCCGACTCCCGCAGGCTTCTGGTGGGGAGCGGCTGCCATGATTGCTCGTGGAATGGCCACGACGGAGCTACGAGATGGTAGTGGTCTCATGCTGACGCCAGCTTTAGTCTGAAACATCCAGAAACACTGTAGACTACCAATTCGATCAGTTCCGGTAGCGCCCCAACATGACCCGGAAGAGAAGAACTTGCCCTCCCCTCTTTGACTGATGGTTCTTGTTGCCTGTCCCCTCTGTTGTCATTTAACAGAACTTTTTGGACTGCTGAAAGGGGTTGTGTTCTGAACGCTGGTTGGTGGAGACATTTAGACTATATTCTTGACCTACGTTGTCGCGTAATGCGTTTTATGACACGCCGCGTTAGCGCACCCGGAAGTGATCCGAGGCGCGGCGCGCAGCGCGTAACGTAAGCATAACAGGTCATGTGACTTGTTAATAAAACTTTTCATTGGTTCATTTTACTTTTGTTAATTTAATGATGAAAAGCTTGGTCATATGACCTAAAAATTACGCTTTTTATTATTTTCGAACAATATTTTTTTTTCAAACATATGTTATAATATTCCAGGCTAATGTACTTTCCCGGAAAATTTACAACTGTCTTGCAAGTAAAATATATTCCTTTTTCGAGAAAAAGGGCGTTTCTTCCTTCCATGACGGAGCCGTTGAGTAAAAGAGATTCGGCCTGCTGTCTTAGTCGCCGATACGCCTGATTATCAGATTCTTATCGATCACTTTATGTTGCAGACATGAAAAACACAACTGCCCTTGACCATTTATCTTTACTGCGTTCCTACATATTATACCTTTTATCCGTCATGTAATTGGACTGCTTTATTTCACTTGCCTTTTACTGATTCGAAAACAGTCACTAAAAGTAAAAACTTTACAAATGAAAATACTACTACCGTGTTTTGTTTTAAAAACCTTTATTGTGAAAATGTCAGTATACAAATACGGGCCTATAACCACGTGGGCCGGCCACGGAGCAAACTGAAATCGTATATGATGAGGAGACATTTACACTGTAGAAGAACGTAACGAGCGGGCCATTAGGTGACAAGAACAAAGGTGTCTAACAGTTGCGGAATCGGTGGACGTACATTTTGTAATTAAAATACGACAGGGCCACTTACAATAACATTTTCTAGATATACATTTGCGGGCAAAGAGTTACGAGTCCCATTTATACCGGCGCCATTTTGGGCGAGGCCGGGCAGGTCCAAGACATAGTCAAAATGTCTCCACCAACCATCGGCCAGACCAGAACCCCTTTCGGCCCTTTATGCTACAAGATGGTGTCTTCCATTCAGAAAATATTGGTGGCAGCATTTTGAAAGGAAACAGAAACAGCCGTTCTCCTAGTGAGTTTCACATTGTTACATTTAGGAAGAATGTTGAAGAGTAGTATGTGGAAAATCTGAAGCCATTTTTCTACAAACTCTCAATCAGACTTGGATGGAAAAAAAAAACCTGAAGAATGTACAAACTGAAAACCAATTTTTGTCTGTATAGCACCAACAGTAACGCTTGAGTCAGCTTTGTGTCAAGCCGCCATTTTCATTCAATCAATAGCGTCCCCCTGCACACATTCAGGGACCTGGTCGTGTCTTCAGATGAAACGCATTGTAGGAAAAGAAGCAGAAAGGAAAAGGAAAAAAGTTCCGCCGGACCTAGTGAAGCTGCAGCAGGTGCAAATAAGCTTCAGACAGTCTTACAAGCACTGCTCAGAACTCTCAACTGAGGCACTCAACATCCAGGACTTGCCATTCGGATCTTGGCGCCTTGTATTTTTGTTTTGTTTTTGATGGAGGGGAAACAACAAAAAACAGGCATTGAAAAAGGCTCAACAGTGCAGGGCGCCTTGTGCTGGTTCCGACCTATTCACACATCGGTCCACTACTGACATCACCTCATAAACCAACGGGGCACCCCACGCCGACTTTCGGCGCAGCATTGTAGGATGGCCACACCAGTGCGGCAATTTGCTGGACACCACCTCGGTGCCATCCAGATCTCGGCGCGTTCATTCAATCAATAGCGTCCCCCTGCACACATTCAGGGACCTGGTCGTGTCTTCAGATGAAACGCATTGTAGGAAAAGAAGCAGAAAGGAAAAGGCAAAAAGTTCCGCCGGACCTAGTGAAGCTGCAGCAGGTGCAAATAAGCTTCAGACAGTCTTACAAGCACTGCTCAGAAATCTCAACTGAGGCACTCAACATCCAGGACTTGCCATTCGGATCTTGGTGCCTTGTGCTGGTTCCGACCTATTCACACATCGGTCCACTACTGACATCACCTCATAAGCCAACGGGGCACCCCACGCCGACTTTCGGCGCAGCATTGTAGGATGGCCACACCAGTGCGGCAACTTGCTGGACACAACATCGGGGCCATCCAGATCTCGGCGCGTTCGACTCACTGTACCGAAACAGTGACCGCAACTCAGCTGGACACGCCGTCTTTCGGCGCAGCATTGTAGGATGCCACACCAGTGCGGCAATTTGCTGGACACCACCTCGGTGCCATCCGGATCTCGGCGCGTTCGAGTCACTGTACCGCAACAGTGACCGCAATTCAGCTGGACACGCCGTCTTTCGGCGCAGCATTGTAGGATGGCCACACCAGTGCGGCAATTTGCTGGACACCACCTCGGTGCCATCCGGATCTCGGCGCGTTCGAGTCACTGTACCGCAACAGTGACCGCAATTCAGCTGGACACGCTGTCTTTCGGCGCAGCATTGTAGGATGGCCACACCAGTGCGGCAATTAGCTGGCACCACCTCGGTGCCATCCGAATCTCGGCGCGTTCGAGTCACTGTACCGCAACAGTGACCGCAACTCAGCTGGACACGCCGTCTTTCGGCGCAGCATTGTAGGATGGCCACACCAGTGCGGCAATTTGCTGGACACCACCTCGGTACCATCCGGATCTCGGCCCGTTGTGCTGCCTTCGGCCTATTCGCACATCGGTCCGCTACTGACGCCGCCTCACGTGCCAACGGATTTTCTACGCTTTTTTTAGCCCTATGCCGCATAACAGGTCATGTGACTTGTTTATAAAACTTTTCATTGGTTCATTTTACTTTTGGTTTCCTAAAGATGGAAGGCTTGGTCATATGACCTAAAAATAACACTTTTAATTGGTTTAGAACATTTTTTTTTCCCAAACGATGAAAGCCCCACCTTGTTTCTGGATCATTCAGACTGAAGCTGGCGTCAGCATGAGAGCACCACCATCTCGTGGCTCCGTCGTGGTCATTCCGCGAGCAATCATGGCAGCCGCTCCCCACCGGAAGCCTGCGGGAGTCGGGGGCCCCCCAAGACTTTTATACAATCTTCACGGCTGAGGGGACGCTTTTCGTGAATGGAGCCCAAGCCCTAGCAGGCAAGCGTCCGAGTTCCAAAGTGTCCCAGGGCCATTTCAGTGGACCAGGCCTAAAACCGAGGAGCTGTCCGCCATTTTAAGAGCCATGTGGCAGCCGCCTATCGCTGCACTGCAAGAGTGGGAGCAACTCAACAACATGGTGAGCGAGACGCTGTGGCCGCAAGAGCGAGCGCAACTCAGCTAGATGGCCGCCACCTGGGGAGGCCCGTTCACGCCGGCTCCCCCACGCCCCCCCCCCCGGGCCGTCGCACACCAATTTTCGGAGCAGCATTGTAGGATACCAAAACCAGTGCGGCAGTTTACTGGACATCACCTGGGTGCCTGTCGTACATGTTGTGTCAGCCATGTGACACTGGACACAGACCGCTACTGACGAGGCCTCCCCCCGCACCACCCGGGACGCCCCACGCTGTTTTTCTGTGCTGCATTGTAGGATCCCTAAACCAGTGCGGCACCCAGGCGACATCACCTGGGTGCCGTCCAGAACTCTGCACGTTGTGCTGCCTTGGGACTATTCGCACAACAGACCGCTACTGACGAGGCCTCCCCCCGCCCCACCCGGGACGCCCCACGCCAATTTTCGGAGCAGCATTGTAGGATCCCTAAACCAGTGCGGCACCCAGGCGACATCACCTGGGTGCCGTCCAGAACTCTGCACGTTGTGCTGCCTTGGGACTATTCGCACAAAAGACAGCTTCTAACCATTGTTGCTTTTTGTGTTGAGAAATGTTTAAATGTTTTTAGTTTTTGTTCCGTTCGTTAAAGTTAGTAGTTAATAAAGTTTTATAACCTTACTTTCTTGGAGTGTTATCTATTTTTTTTAAAAACGGGTGAATGGGGCCTTGAATCGGGTTATTGTCATGTGTGGGCTTTGGAAGTGTGCTGCTGCAGGATCGGACATTTCAAACTCAAATGCACTTTCTTTTTCTTACCTTTCCGAAGCATGGAGCGCAATAGCAGGCAGAGAAAGGGTGATGCACGTGTTGAACACTACCTGACCTGGCAAGTTGCTGGCAGTGCCCCCCCGCCCGCTCCTGAAAGAGGGCACACACACACCGCCGCCCCGAGTACTTCACAAATCTTTAAAAGACCATGCGCTTGTTCATGAGGCTTAAATGGTTTATCACCTCTTCTAGAACCCCTGCATCGACCCTCTGACGTTTCATGGAAAAATTACCATGTAACACAATACCAAGCCCTGTCAGCTGAAACCCCCAAGGAATCGTGGGGCATATTATCAAGGGGGTTTATCTCCGCTTTTTTGGCTTTAAAAGCCATGAAAGCGGAGATAAAATTATTTCCCTATTACCAAGCTGTCGCTAACACCAGTTAGTGACAGCTAAAAGGAGATAGCGACCATCTTGGGCCCCGCTCTGCATGTCAGTGATACTTATCACTAATGACATGCAAAGTGGCGTGCCAAGATGTTAGCGACTGGAAACAGTCCCTAACATCGCTACCTTCTATTACCAACTTTTGGAGATATTCGCGCTAAGCGCGAATATCTCCAAAATCTAACACCTGCCCTGAGCAGTTCTTAGCCATGTTATCCAATGGGAGGTGGATAACATGGCTAAGAGCATTAGGTTGATAATACATGAATATCGCTGACTTTTCTGCGATAATAGCAAGGTTTATCTGCGATAAAAATCGCCGATGTGCGGCGATAATTTTTGTCTCTAAACAAGTTAGAGACAAAAATTATCGCTAGTTGTTCGTAATATGCCCCCGGGTTTTTGCTTGCAGAAATCGGGAGGCGGGAGACTAGCACTGAAATCAGTAGTCACACGCCTGAATCAGGAGGATTGGCATGTCTGAATTCTCTACAGCTGGGGCCATAAACTACATCCGCAGGGTTAGGTGATAGCCTGGGACCAGCCTGGCATCTAAAATGGCTGCCGTGCACGACAAAATTGTGGCATTCGAAAAAAGGCAAGATGGCGCAGCCGCTGGAAGAGATGTATCAACATATATCAGCCTCCTCAGCCACCCTCAGGAAACATAGGGGATTAGGATACGTCTCCTGCACCCCCTTATACCTAGTACTTTAATTAACGAAGCACAAAATGGCGAATTCCCGTTTCGCTACCAGTTTGCGGCCCAGTTCGCGGCCCGTGAAGCGCTTCTACCGTGAAAAATCATTTTTTTTTTTTTTCCCCACGGGACCCTTTAATAACCCCAACAACATTCCTAGGAGGTCAAGAGGGGGATACCTTGCCCCCTTTCATTAAATTCCCCCTTAGTTTTTCACCTTTTCTTCTCTCTCGATCCTACCGAGAGACAAGATGGCGGGCGCTCCGGACTGTCACGCAGCAAAAAAAAAAAAAAAAGCTCACGCACAGCCGCTGGAAGAGATGTATCAACATATATCAGCCTCCTCAGCCACCCTCAGGAAACATAGGGGATTAGGATACGTCTCCCGCACCCACTTATAACTAGTAATTTAATTAACGAAGCACAAAATGGCGAATTCCCGTTTCGCTACCAGTTCGCGGCCGCGCTTCTACCGTGAAAAATCATTTTTTTTTTATTTTCCCCACGGGACCCTTTAATAACCCCAACAACATTCCTAGGGGGTCAAGAGGGGGATACCTTGCCCCCTTTCATTAAATTCCCCTTCGTTTTCCACCTCTTCTTCTCTCTCGATCCTACCGAGAGACAAGATGGCGTCCGCTCCGGACTGTTTAGAATGTTGACAGACACCGGAGAGCCAATCAGCTTTCTGCGCGCAAAGTTCCGATAAGCGAAAAGTAAGCGGACCGGATCGCTGCCCAGAGCGCTGTTACAGATATATATCTTGGTTTGAACGTTAATTTCTCAAAAACTACTGGAGCACATATATTGAGACCTAGCAAAGGCACATCGGGCTAACAGTCCCTACAATTTTGCCAAGTTTCGTGCAAATCCATTCAGCCGTTCGAGCTAAAAGTGAGTCCAACCGCCCTATGGAAAACTCAATGCAAAAAACGCGTTTTGGGACCCCCCTTTTTTCTCAGCCCCCCCTTGACGAAACCCCACCAAATTTTCAGGGGCTGCTCAGAAACGAAATGTGCCATTTTCCTGAAAATTTCAGCCGATTCCGTCCACAAACGCCAAAGTTATTAGACATAGAATTTTCAAAAGTTCCATAGACAAAAAATCCTAACTATATATACCTACTGGCGACACACCAGTAGGTAATATATATGTATATATATATATGTATATATATCCAATTCAAAAAGTTACCTTTTTAGCAGTCCATCACTAGCATACGCAGGTTGGCGCAGCTATGGTCCGCTTTAGGCAGTGGGGCTTCTGTTCCGACCAGGTTAGCAGTTTGGAGCCCAAGCCTGCTAACACTCCAAACCAGGAAGTGTTGGCAGCCATCTTGTGGCTCGGTAGAAGCAACTCACCCGCAAATGGAGAAATTAAGGTATTAAACAAGAGAAGGGGGCAGGGTAGAAAAACCCTGACCCACTAGGTCTGCTCAGGATGTCCCAGAAGGACCCTCAGGGCCCAAAAAAGTATTTAAAAAAATAAAATAAAAAAACGGCAAAAATTTGCGCTGGGGTCGCGGTTTCTCGCGTTTTATTTTAATGAGGTCCTTGGATGGGCTAGGTTCCGGGGGTATTTCTTAAAAAATAATAGCAGGGGCTCGCAGGTGTTGCGGGGGTCTGTGCAGCCCGGTTTCTTTACTCATGTTGGGAGGGGGGTGCGCTGCCTTCCTCCTGGAGTCTTCTATGTACTTGTAACTGGCGTCGTTTGACGAATTATTATGAAATCATCCGAAAAGTTTATTTTTTTTTAATTAGCTCCTATATTGAAAGTTTGGGGGTGAATGGTGTAAGAGGGACTGAGAAAAAGTCGTGTTTTCTTCATGCAATTTCCATACAAAACTTTTCAGAAGACTGCAGGTGAAACTGCTGAACAGAATTACACCAAATTTGGCAAGGAGAAAGGTGATGGTTCAGAAAGCATGCTTTTGTTTAAATGGTGTAAATCTGTTAAGAAGCTTCTGAGAAATATCAAATTTTACAGATATCGATATTTGAGAATTCTGACATGTGATAGGCTGAGGGGTTACAAGCACCAGCTTGCGGCTTATTGGCTGTGAATGGTTGAAACCAGGAAGTACTGGCAGACATTTTATGATTTACTCCGTCTGCTCGCATCTCTCCGGGTAGAAGCCATTGGGTGTGCAGTTTTACCTGTGCAAGGCAACACTGGCATCGGTGTCTGTGTGAGATATGCCTTTCACGCTGCCTCTCCTCATATCACCAGGTCGGCTCAGAGTTCTGTGAGTCAGTCTTTCGGTACGATCCCCTACACTACCCAAAGACTACTCAAACACCACTGCATTTTTTTTTGTCCTCATTCTTTGAAAAGTGCTTTGAATTCAAGAAAGTTGAGCCGGTCAAGCCGATGACTAAAGCCCAAGAATAGGCCCGGTCTCTCCTCACTGAAGGGCGGGTAAGTTTTACCCCCGGAGCTGTTTTCAAGAAGGCTTATCGAGAGTGACCAGGGCTCCTCTTCATCCGAAGGCCATTTACATCTAGCCATAGCTAGCTTCCCATCATCTCGGCCAGACAAGCAGTTTTGTAATCATTGGACTAGTGAGTGCATCAGTTATATTTCTTATACCAAGTATATTCATTAAAAGGGGTATATAACGGAACCTAAAGTGAAAAATAATGAAGACAACAATAAAGCAACAAAAAGGCTCTAAAGATGATGGGGATGAATTTGTGCACATTAATTTAAAGCAGAAGGATTTAAAACAAATACTGAAAACCAGCTGTCCCATTAGTCCCCAAATTTTGTTTTTTTAGCCCCTTTGCTAGCTCGATCAAGATTAGAAATGCGTTGGACTGAATTTATCCATTTTATTTTAGTAGATGGAACAGGTAAGATCCATTTTATACAGAACTCCCTTCAAGCCAGGAGTATCGGAACAAAAAGGAGTGCCTTCTGGTTTCTTGACAGAGCCAGATTTTCTGTCTCACAAGAAATGACCCCAAAGATAACTGTGGACGCTGAGAGCCCAACCTCTCTACCCATAATTTCAGAGATGGTCTTACTCACGTGGTCCCAAAAGAGCTCCATTGAAGGACACTGCCAGAACATATGTACCTCATTTACTTTGATTTTGTCACACTTTTGGCACTTCCTTGTCGCTCCGTTCCCCAACTTAGAAAGTTTCAATGGCGTCCAGTAGGCCTTATGAACAGTGAAAAGATGGTTTCTTTTTAACAGGGCAGCTTTCACATATGACCAAAGGGTAGACATAGATACTTGCCCGAGAGTTTCGAGGTCTTCACCAGGCAGGCCCTTCTTCCACCTCTCTGTGAATGGATTCATCTTTTCATCTCCAGTGTCAATCAATAGCCAGTAAACACAGAAAGGGGTGCTACTAGTCAGAATGGGCTGGAAAGTGTCTACTTTCTCATGTAAGAGATGCGTACATGTACTGCAAAGTATGAAGGGTGAAGGAAAGAAAACCCATCAGCCCACCCATTTGCGGAACTTCATCATATGGGATTTTTTTAGAATGCAAACTGGTATCCACTAGGTTGCTCACTGTTGTTATTGTGAGTTGACTCTAGTAACGGATCTGCCAGCGATGAGAAGCCATAGAGTGGAGGTGTATAAAGCTGTGAGAGAAGAGAGTTGCAGTGCTCAAAAAATGTGTATGTGCTACAAGAAAAGTAGTGTATTAAAATTGGCTAACATGATGCCAAAAAATGAGTTTTATTATGGCGGTCACCATGGTGCCAAGGTTAAAAGCAGAGTGTAGATAGTGTTTAACAAATACAACTATCGTGGTGTAATATCAAATGGTCGACATGTTTCAGCCAAGGATGGCTTTCTTCAGGACCTATAATAACACTACTGCAACTGTGAAAAAGAAGTGTGATCAGGACTACATACCATGCATAAATAACCTACCATCTGTAGATGTGTTAAATGGTAGTTTGGAAAGTCATGGTTGTGGAATCACCTCTCCTAAAAGAGAAACAGTACATACAAACACATATATTGTATCAAAATGAAAGCAACGATTGTAAAAAGACATATAGCAACCATCGAGACATTGCTCATTCATTATTTTGTTAAATTATCACTCACCCAAAATTTACTTGGGAGGGGCCTCACCTCGCCTGGCACTCGCTCAGGTAATGAGGCCCGCTCTGAAGAAATGGAAATAAAAAATACCATTGGAGTCACTTTACTGGTATTGATTCCACTTTTTAATAATATATATGTACATATATATCCAAATATATCCCCTGGTGTCGTGGATGGGCATGGCAAGGACCGCGGTTCTCCGCTAGCCCAGCCGATTGATGATGGAAGGGTTAAAATTTGGTAAAGAAAGGATTGTCAATAGACCATATGGCAACATCGCATATAGGGTAAAGCTCGGGGTAACATCCGAGAAGACAGTATTCACTTAATCTAATCACATGGTTATTCCAAAAAGAAGTTGGAGATTTCTAAAGAAAACAGAATAACCATGGCATAAGGTTAAATACTTGTTGTCAAAGGAGCGCTTATCAAATGATTTTAAGCGATGCAGCTACAATGGCAAAGGAGTACAGCGTCCTAACGACAGGGTTCTAAAAAGAAAAAGAAATGCTCTATAGAACACCTATTCTGAGAATGTCGTCATCTGCTGTACTCACCTGTCTGTCGGTACCTCAAACCCCTTCTGAGCTGAGGGGGAGGTAACCCGACGGACCAGGACGACCGCTTAAAAATGATGTGTGCGGACCGTTGAGAGAACCCATAACCGGAAATACCCGTTTACAAGGCAGTGCCTAGAGAGTTATTCAATGCTGAACTTTAGCGTCAAGGGCGGACCATACAGGAAGGACCGCTCACCCCAGGTGAAACGCAAGAACGGGTAGGCAAGGATTGCTTAAAGAGCTCCTGATAGGGTAACTTCGGCGCGGTGATGTTATCGGTCTTGTTATTGGTTCATGCGGTAGCCAATCAGAGCCCCGCTTCCGCCCTGTTGTAGTAAGGCAAAGTCAAGGTGATTATGTCTCGTACTCCTGGGCGCATAAAGAAGTCTGAAGTGTGCGGACCAGGGAGGGAGCGTATCAGAAGAGAATGCCGCTTGCCATAATGCTCCAAAGGTTAACGTGTACCAATAACCAAAAGGATCGGCGGACCAAAGAGAGAGCCGCGATTATTTACAGTAATATACTGGAAAGCAACCAACAAAGAGAAAGTGGAGATAATCTCGCCGTGTTTCTCATCCTACCGCGATGTGCCGGCAAAGACAAGCTAGGCGGACCTGATAGGAAACTGAGCCCTTTTAAACGTGAACAACTCCATTAAAAGGGCAGAAAAGTGTTGATACATGCCCTATATGTTTACGTTAACCTCGATGCACTATTGGTTTCAAAAACAGCCAATGTTAGCCAAGCTTGTGCCTCAAACCATGATGACGCAGACTAGACTTAGTCCATAATGCACGGATGGCTCGGGAATAAACACCGCTGACAGATCGCAAAGGGCGCAACGGTAGCAATAACCACTGTCTATAGATCTCACTCAAGATTAGTATGAAGAACTTGCAAAAGGAGTTGGCCAATTAGTAATAATAGTCAGTGGTACTACATTAAAAGGGAACTAACAGGGACATAGGCTGTCACTGATGTTGGCATATTCATAGGTAGTTGACAGTAAAGAAGGGAGGGTTTCACTCAAGTGTGTAATTTAGGAGTGGGCTCAATGGAAAGGAGTATGGACTTCCAATTTTTGTGAATAAAGCCCGCATACAACTCCTCTGAAACTGAGTGGGGGTTTAAGAATCTCAGAAAAATAGTAACAGGTATAGCCAGGGTGGGTACCTGGTAGACGCCTCCATGATTTACTGAGTGATGTTAATGCACCTCTATAAAGTTAATTCAGTAGGTCATCAAATTTGGACCCACGGGATCTCATCATTCAGCCCCACGGTGTCACACTTCATTCTGAAAATCCATTTTTGTTCCTTTACAAACAAATAATGGGATATATCACTGATATGTTGGGGGATGTAAGGTTGCTTGAGTACTATCCACCTCAACTCGTCCGCAGTGTGTTTCATAGTCAGGAAGTGGTTAGTGAGGCGTGTTGCTTGTCGGATACGCCTGATTGTGCTCTTGTGTTCATTGATTCTGAGCTTGATCTTTCTAGTAGTCATACCAACGTAGCGAACGGAGCATGGGCATGTTATAAGATAGATCACCCTTTCGCTATTACAGTTGGTATGATGCTTGAGGATCCATGGGCGCTCTGTGCCAATGTCCACGGTTAACGTTTTTTCAGTCTGTGGACACACCGAACATACGCCACATGGATAGTGGCCCTGGACCGGTGGGAGGTTCCAAAGTGTGTTAGTTGGTTCTTGAGAAAAGGTGTGAGGTCTAGTGTGTACCAAGTTGTTACGTGGGTTTTGACTCCTTTTGAAGGCGAACATCGGGGGAGGAATGTTCACCCCTGCAGTGTTCAGAATCAGCCAGTTCTTACAAACTATCTTTTGTACCTGTGTAGAGATTGTACTAAACGTAGTGACAAAGGTCAGATTCTCCAAAGGAGGTTTGACAACTGGAGGGGCAAGTAGGGCTTCTCGATGGTTATTGGAGGCCCTCTTTTGTGCTTTACGTATCAGGGCATTAGGGCATTGTCGTTCTCTTAGCTTGGTGCTCAGGTGTCGAGATAGATCCTTGAAGTCACTTGTCTCAGAACAATTTCTGCGTACCCTTAGATATTGCCCAAAGGGCAAATTTTCTCGGAGAGAGCGCGGGTGATGGCTGTCGAATTGAAGAAGGGAATTTCTGGACATAGGTTTCCGATAAAGCCTGCTCGCCAGATGACCATCCTTAGGAAAAATCGTTAAATCCAAAAATGGAAGTTCACTCTTGCTGTGCTCTACAGTGAACTTGAGAAATCGATTTTGAGTATTGAGCCAGTTTTGAAACGCGAATATAGAGATGGTATCTCCCCGACAGACAACTAAGACGTCGTCAATGTATCTCTTCCACAGTATCGTCTGATGGAAGAACGGATTACTGTGGACGAGTACTGACTTGGTCTCAAAGAGATGGACATAAAGATTCGCCAAAAAGGTGGCGAAAACACTCCCCATAGAGGTACCTGATATCTGTAGGTATAATGAGTCTTCAAATTGAAAAAAGTTTTCAGTCATGGCTATCCTGGCTAGTTCCATGATGAAGTTAATGGGTGTGATGCTGTCGTGTTCTTGGGCTTCAAGAAGTCCCTTCACTGCTACTAGAGTCTCTTCCTGAGGGATGCAGGTGTAGAGTGATTCAACATCGAAGCTGAAAAGTGTGTCAGTTCCGATGTTGAATTCAACCTCAGGTAACAAACACAGGACATCCTTCGTGTCCTGCAAGTAAGTAGGCATATTGCGTACCAGTGAACTCAAAAAGACATCGACAAAAGTAGAAAGAGGCTCCAAGAGTGAGCCAATGCCAGAAATGATAGGGCGACCTGGAGGTGGTCTGGCTGGTTCATGGATCTTGGGCAGTGCATAGAAATACGGGGTCACTGGATGGATGGTTACCAGGAATAAGGCCTCTTGAGGTGTAATCCAGCCCTGCACACTTGCTTCTTCTACTAGGTTTTTAATCTCTGCCGTCAGTCTTGCAGTAGGGTCTTCAGTGAGTAAGGTGTAGGATTTCAAGTCTCCTAGCTGTCTTAGGCATTCTGCTCGATAGGCGGAGGTGTCAAGAATAACTATGGCACCCCCCTTGTCGGCGGGTTTGATAGTGATCTTAGCATCCTTTGAGAGTACATCAACCGCCATTCTTTCTGCCCTTGACAAATTCTGTTAAGTGTCATTGTTGGATGAGTTCAGAGAACCAATTTCATGAATGACAGCTTTCTCAAAGGCGCCAACCATGGGTGGTACCTGTTGTGATAAGGGATTGAAAGTAGATTTTTTCTTGAGACCAGTATTTTTGTCTTTCTCAATCGGCTCATGATCATTCTTGTGGTCAGAAAAGAAAAAGTGAAGGCGAACCTTCCTAAAGAACTTTTCAATTTCGCTGCGTAACTGGAAAGCATTGCCACCATAAGTTGGAACAAACCCAAGGCCTTTGTTAAGGACTTGGTGTTCGGTGGGAGTAAAAATACGAGAACTGAGATTGACTACTAAGTCCTCACTGCTTACTGGGGTGGCTGTTGTTGGCCCCGTCGGCTGCGGGTATTGGGGAGTTCTTGTTCGTCTTCCCAATGTACTAGGGGCTGGCCCCTTCGTCTGCCCAGGCCACGGCCACGGCCGCGACCCTGTCCTAAAAAAGCCTGGCCGTCATAAAATTGGGGCTGCAGATGGTAATATGGCATGGGATGTGGAAATTGAGGGTAACCGCATGGTGTTGGGGGCCACCAAGGACCTTGTTGGAAAAAATTGCCTTGTCCTCCTCTCCTCCCCCTCCGATTGGGCCTATTTTGTTGGCCCCGACCTCTCCATTGTGAGGCACCACTGGTGCCCGGATCAGATTTATTAGAGTTCGTGTCGGAAGAGGATGTGGAGTAATTTGAGCCGTATCTTTTTCCTTTTCTAGTGAAATCTGGTGGTACATAATTTTCACTGGTATATGGATAGATCTTTTCAGCAGAAAATTTGGCTAAATCCTTTTTGAATTTCTCTATCTTTGTAAAAAAAGATCGAATCTCTGTATTCCTGATTGGTTTTATTAGCTTCGTCCTGTTGTTTCTTGAACTGTCTGTCCGTAAGGGTGGCTTTGATCTGGCCTTCTAGTACCTGTATTTCGACTAGAATCGTATCAGCCACCCTTTTGGCAGTTGTGATGATGAGGATGATCCAGTCGCGGGTACATCGCTACGCGATTAAAGACCAATCTTTAAGGAAGATCTTATCTGTGAGAAATAATCTAGGTGTATTAGTTACTAGGAGGCCCGTAGGGGGCACATTTCCCATGCAGGTATTCTGCCATTATTTGTCCATGGATGATAGTACGTGTGTGACTTTTTTCAAGTTGAGGATAGTATCCCAGTCCCCTGAGGGCACCTGTCCAGTCGTCGGTAAAGAGTCCAACATACTTGGGTTGTCATTTAGAATAGTTTGTAGAGTATCATCATCAAAGGCTAAGCCTGCAAGTTCCGCCATCCTAGGGAAGCCACCGAAGATCGCCGGGGGAGAGCTAGTAGCAACTTGAATAGGAGTTGCTTACACAGAAGGACCCGCAGCCGTGGATGCACTATAATGACAAAGACACACAATTTAAGGAGGGTCCAGAGGGGAAATGATTTAATGACCCAAGTGCACCCTATCCCCTAATCCTACTTACAATAAACACAGAAAGGGGTGCTACTAGTCAGAATGGGTTGGAAAGTGTCTACTTTCTCATGTAGGAGATGTGTACATGTACTGCAAAGTATGAAGGGTGAAGGAAAGAAAACCCATCAGCCCACCCATTGGCGGAACTTCATCATATGGGATTTTTTTAGAATGCAAACTGGTATCCACTAGGTTGCTCACTGTTGTTATTGTGAGTCGACTCTAGTAACGGATCTGCCAGCGATGAGAAGCCATAGAGTGGTGGTGTATAAAGCTGTGGGAGAAGAGAGTTGCAGTGCTCAAAAAATGTGTATGTGCTACAAGAAAAGTAGTGTATTAAAATTGGCTAACATGATGCCAAAAATGAATTTTATCATGGCGGTCACCATGGTTAAAAGCAGAGTGTAGATAGTGTTTAACAAATACAGCTATCGTGGTGGAATATCAAATGGTCGACATGTTTCAGCCAAGGATGGCTTTCTTCAGGACCTATAATAACACTACTGCAACTGTGAAAAAGAAGTGTAATCAGGACTACATACCATGCATAAATAACCTACCATCTGTAGAAGTGTTAAATGGTAGTTTGGAAAGTCATGGTTATGGAATCACCTCTCCTAAAAGAGAAACAGTACATACAAACACATATATTGTATCAAAATGAAAGCAATGATTGTAAAAAGACATATATCAACCATCGAGACATTGCTCATTCATTATTTTGTTAAATTATCACTCACCCAAAATTTACTTGGGAGTGGCCTCACCTCGCCTGGCACTCGCTCAGGTAATGAGGCCCCGGTCTGAAGAAATGGAAATAAAAAATACCATTGGAGTCACTTTACTGGTATTGATTCCACTTTTTAATAATATATATGTACATATATATCCAAATATATCCCCTGGTGTCGTGGATGGGCATGGCAAGGACCGCGGTTCTCCGCTAGCCCAGCCGATTGATGATGGAAGGGTTAAAAATTGGTAAAGAAACGATTGTCAATAGACCATATGGCACCATCGCATGTAGGGTAAAGCTCGGGGTAACATCCGAGAAGACATTATTCACTTAATCTAATCACATGGTTATTCCAAAAAGAAGTTGGAGATTTATAAAGAAAACAGAATAACCATGGCATAAGGTTAAATACTTGTAGTCAAAGGAGCGCTTATCAAATGATTTTAAGCGAAGCAGCTACAATGGTAAAGGAGTACAGCCTCCTAACGACAGGGTTCTAAAAAGAAAAAGAAATGCTCTATAGAACACCTATTCTGAGAATGTCGTCATCTGCTGTACTCACCTGTCCGTCGGTACCTCAAACCCCTTCTGAGCTGAGGGGGAGGTAACTCGACGGACCAGGACGACCGCTTAAAAATGATGTGTGCGGACCGTTGAGAGAACCCATAACCGGAAATACCCGTTTACAAGGCAGTGCCTAGAGAGTTATTCAATGCTGAACTTTAGCGTCAAGGGCGGAACATACAGGAAGGACCGCTCGCCCCAGGTGAAAAGCAAGACCGGGTAGTCAAAGATTGCTTAAAGAGCTCCTGATAGGGTAACTTCGGCGCGGTGATGTTATCGGTCTTGTTATTGGTTCATGCGGTAGCCAATCAGAGCCCCGCTTCCGCCCTGTTGTAGTAAGGCAAAGTCGGCGAAGTCAAGGTGATTATGTCTCGTACTCCCGTGCGCATAAAGAAGTCTGAAGTGTGCGGACCAGGGAGGGAGCGTATCAGAAGAGAATGCCGCTTGCCATAATGCTCCAAAGGTTAACGTGTACCAATAACCAAAAGGAACGGCGGACCAAAGAGAGAGCCGCGATTATTCACAGTAATATACTGGAAAGCAACCAATAAAGAGAAAGTGGAGATAAATCTCGCCATGTTTCTCATCATACCGCGATGTGCCTGCAAAGACGAGCTAGGCAGACCTGATAGGAAACTGAGCCCTTTTAAACGTGAACAACTCCGTTAAAAGGGTAGAAAAGTGTTGATACATGCCCTATATGTTTACGTTAACATCGATGCACTATTGGTTTCAAAAACAGCCAATATGAGCCAAGCTTGTGCCTCAAACCATGATGACGCAGACTAGACTTAGTCCATAAGGCACGGATGGCTCGGGAATAAACACCGCTGACAGATCGCAAAGGGCGCAACGGTAGCAATAACCACTGTCTATAGATCTCACTCTAGATTAGTATGAAGAACTAGCAAAAGGAGTTGGCCAATTAGTAATAATAGTCTGTGGTACTACATTAAAAGGGAACTAACAGGGACATAGGCTGTCACTGATGTTGGCATATTCATAGGTAGTTGACAGTAAAGAAGGGAGGGTTTCACTCAAGGGTGTAATGTAGGAGTGGGCTCAATGGAAAGGAGTATGGACTCTCAATTTTTGTGAATAAAGCCCGCATATAACTCCTCTGAAACTGAGTGGGGGTTTAAGAATCTCAGAAAAATAGTAACAGGTATAGCCAGGGTGGGTACCTGGTAGACGCCTCCATGATTTACTGAGTGATGTTAATGCACCTCTATTAAGGTAATTCAGTAGGTCATCAAATTTGGACCCACGGGATCTCATCATTCAGCCCCACGGTGTCACACTTCATTCTGAAAATCCATTTTTGTTCCTTTACAAACAAATAATGGGATATATCACTGACACGTTGGGGGATGTAAGGTTGCTCGAGTACTATCCACCTCAACTCATCCGCAGTGTGTTTCATAGTCAGGAAAATGTTAGTGAGGCGTGTTGCTTGTCGGTTACGCCTGATTGTGCTCTTGTGTTCATTGATTCTGAGCTTGATCTTTCTAGTAGTCATACCAACGTAGCGTAGGGAGCATGGGCATGTTATAAGATAGATCACCCTTTCGCTATTACAGTTGGTATGATGCTTGAGGATCCATGGGCGCTCTGTGCCAATGTCCACGGTTAACGTTTTTTCAGTCTGTGGACACACCGAACATACGCCACATGGATAGTGGCCCTGGACCGGTGGGAGGTTCCAAATGTGTTAGTTGGTTCTTGAGAAAAGGTGCGAGGTCTAGTGTGTACCAAGTTGTTACGTAGGTTTTGACTCCTTTTGAAGGCGAACATCGGGGGAGGAATGTTCACCCCTGCAGTGTTCAGAATCCGCCAGTTCTTACGAACTATCTTTTGTACCTGCGTAGAGATTGTACTCAACGTAGTGACAAAGGTCAGATTCTCCAAAGGAGGTTTGACAACTGGAGGGGCAAGTAGGGCTTCTCGATGGTTATTGGAGGACCTCTTTTGTGCTTTACGTATCAGGGCATTAGGGTATTGTCGTTCTCTTAGCTTGGTGCTCCGGTCTCGAGATAGATCCTTGAAGTCACTTGTCTCAGAACAATTTCTGCGTACCCTTAGAAATTGCCCAAAGGTCAAATTTTCTCGGAGAGAGCGCGGGTGATGGCTGTCGAATTGAAGAAGGGAATTTCTGGACATAGGTTTACGATAAAGCCTGCTCGCCAGATGACCATCCTTAGGAAAAATTGTTAAATTCAAAAATGGAAGTTCACTCTTGCTGTGCTCTACAGTGAACTTGAGAAATCGATTTTGAGTATTGAGCCAGTTTTGAAACGCGAGTATAGAGGTGGTATCTCCCCGCCAGACAACTAACACGTCGTCAATGTATCTCTTCCACAGTATCGTCTGATGGAAGAACGGATTACTGTGGACGAGTACTGACTTGGTCTCAAAGAGATGGACATAAAGGTTCGCCAAACTAGGGGCGAAAACACTCCCCATAGAGGTACCTGATATCTGTAGGTATAATGAGTCTTCAAATTGAAAAAAGTTCTCAGTCATGGCTATCCTGGCTAGTTCCATGATGAAATTAATGGGTGTGATGCTGTCGTGTTCTTGGGCTTCAAGAAGTCCCTTCACTGCCACTAGAGTCTCTTCCTGAGGGATGCAGGTGTAGAGTGATTCAACATCGAAGCTGACAAGTGTGTCAGTTCCGATGTTGAATTCAACCTCAGGTAACAAACGCAGGACATCCTTCGTGTCCTGCAAGTAAGTAGGCATATTGCGTACCAGTGGCCTCAAAAAGACATCGACAAAAGTAGAAAGAGGCTCCAAGAGTGAGCCAATGCCAGAAATTATCGGGCGACCTGGAGGTGGTTTGGCTGGTTTATGGATCTTGGGCAGTGCATAGAAATACGGGGTCACTGGATGGATGGTTACCAGGAATAAAGCCTCTTGAGGTGTAATCCAGCCCTCCGCACTTGCTTCTTCTACTAGGTTTTTAATCTCTGCCGTCAGTCTTGCAGTAGGGTCTTCAGTGAGTAAGGTGTAGGATTTCAAGTCTCCTAGCTGTCTTAGACATTCTGCTTGATAGGCGGAGGTGTCGAGAATAATAATCAATAGCCAGTACCGTTCTGTTACCTCCTTTCGTGATCATCTTGTACACATTTTTTTTTTTTTTTCCATCAAAATGGTTGACTAGGCTGTTCCTCGGGAAGGGCGGGAAGTGTGATGCACTGGTCAAAGGAAGAGGTGGTGGTTAAACGGTGTTAGCCTCCCACTGGGTATCCATTGTGTTGGATGTGTTTGCCTCACACACCCTTGCAGGTGTCATGCTTCATCATAGGCGTTGCTCCTCGTCGGGTAGGCGGTGCAATTCCCAACGGGTTCACCTCAAAGAGGGGCTCTTTAGCGGAGATCTTTTGTATCCAACTGCCTATTGACTACTACTACTTGCCTATTGACAACCAACCCGGAAACCAACCCACCCTACCAGTTGCTGATCATCCTCCCCCGGCGAACACCCTTAACGATTGGAACCCAATCTCCACTGAAGACACCATCCGCCTAATGAACTCCATCCACTCAGGATCTCCCACAGACCCATGTCCTCACCACATCTTCAACAAAGCAGACTCCGTCATAGCACCGCACCTCCGAGACGTCATCAACTGCTCCTTCATCTCCGCCACCTTTCCGGCAGACTGGAAACACGCTGAACTCACCGCCCTTCTGAAAAAACCCACAGCGGACCCCACCGAACTCAAAAACTACTGCCCCATCTCGCTCCTACCATTCCCGGCCAAAGTCATCGAGAAAGCTGTCAACAACCAGCTCGCCGCCTTCCTCGAAGCCAACAAATCCCTCGACCCCTCACAATCCGGATTCAGAGCAAAACACAGCACTGAGACCGCCCTCATCGCAGCTACAGACGACATTCGAACTCTACTGGACAATGGTGACACCGTCGCCCTCATCCTCCTTGACCTCTCTGCAGCATTCGACACAGTTTGCCACAAAACACTGTTACAACGCCTCAATAACATCGGAATCCAAGGAAAAGCACTTGAATGGATCACCTCATTCCTCACCGGAAGAACCCAGAGAGTCCGTCTTCCACCATTCACGTCAGAGGCCTCTGAAGTCATCTGCGGCGTACCACAAGGATCCTCTCTCAGTCCCACCCTCTTCAACGTATACATGAGCCCCCTCGCGGCCATCGCACGCCAACACAACCTCAACATCATCTCCTACGCGGATGACACGCAACTGATCCTTTCTCTCACCAATGACCCCAGCACCGCCAAAACTAACCTACACGAAGGAATGAAAGAAGTTGCCGAATGGATGAAACTAAGCCGTCTGAAACTGAACTCAGACAAAACAGAAGTCCTCATCCTAGGTACATCCCCATCTGCATGGGACGACTCCTGGTGGCCGGAAGCCCTCGGAAAAGCACCCATCCCGACAGACCACGCACGGAACCTAGGCGTCATCCTGGATTCTTCACTCTCAATGAACAGACAAGTCAGCGCCGTATCCTCTTCCTGCTTCAACATTCTTCGCATGCTCAAAAAAACTTTTCGCTGGATCCCCTCCGACACAAGGAAAACAGTCACCCACGCTCTGGTCACGAGCCGACTGGACTATGGAAACACCCTTTACGCAGGTACTACCGCAAAACTCCAGAAGAAACTCCAACGAATCCAAAACGCCTCAGCCAGACTCATATTAGACATCCCACGCAACGAACACATCTCTGGCCACCTTAAAGACCTCCACTGGCTTCCCGTCAATAAGAGAATCACTTTCAGACTGCTTACCCACGCACACAAATCACTCTACGATACCGGTCCAGAAGGCCTCAACTCACGACTGTCCTTCTACACCCCCTCCCGCCAACTACGTTCTTCCAACCAAGCCCTCGCCACTGTACCCCGCATCAACAAGACCACCATGGGAGGCAGATCCTTTTCATACCTAGCTGCTAGAACATGGAACTCACTCCCCGCATTCCTTCGCCTTACCCAGAACCACCTAGCATTCAGAAAGCAACTTAAAACTTGGATATTTGACAAGTAATCCCCCCCCTTCCTAAGCGCCTTGAAACCCTCTGGGTATGTAGTGCGCTATACAAATTCTTTGACTTGACTTGACTTGACTTGACTATGGGTGAAGTGTGGGTATGGGGCCAATGGGTTTGCAGACTTGGGTGTGAGTTAAAATGTAGCGCAGGGTACCTGAGACTACTTTATTCGGGTGGTCCCTCGTTACAATTAAAAGGTGAAGCTAGACTAGACTTAACTGGAAAGTAATGTTTCCTTATTCTAGACTAGGCTAGGAGGTATAAAAACGGTCGGCATGTTTCTCGCTGTGTAACAATGACTTGCGATTCGTCAGGACCTATATGGTATAGTCTACAAAAGAAGGTGTGCTTATGTCAAATTATGTTGCCTATTATCAATAATTGGGAAGACTTTTACCTCAATTATGCTGTTCCTTGCCTAAAGTGGGGAACAAAAGAGGCTGATTATAGGCAGGAGTGACATAATAACAGTGACCAGGTGCATACATAGTGTCGTGCTCTGTGGTGCATTTGCGCGTAAAGCATGTAACTGAATAAAAAAGATGAACCACGTGTCATGCTTGTGGTGCAGCGTGGGTTCAAAGTGCAGCAAATGAGTGTGTGGCTGCATGCGGGTGGTAAAAATGATTAAAAACAATAACAATAATACAAAAGCATTCAATACATTCTTATGAGAATAGGTATTCCCAACTCACCTAAAGGTCAGTAATTATTCGCCCCATCAATACTCGGTGGGTTGGACATCAAAAGAGGTGCCTCTGGATTGTAGGCTGGGTAATAGGGAGTTTAAAAACAGTATTTGCAGCGTGTAGCATCAGAAAAGAGACAACCGTATGTATGAATATTCCTTGCTTGTAAGGTGGTATTGCTGGCTAGTAAATTCGCGTGGCCAACCCTTCAAGTGTTAGTGGGTGGTCACATACCCTAGTCCCACGATGTACGGGCATTAGACTTAAAGGATCCTGCTGGGGAGTATGCTGGTACCTCGTTATGGTGTACTGGCCGGTTACAAATAGAATAGAATAGGAGAACCGGGGACCTGCCTCTCGTGGTTTCTAGTCTAATGCGGCTGTCCTCCATAGAGCGCGTGTAGCGCAAACCCATACTGGCTACGGAGAGATTATTATTATTATCGGTCCCTGCTAATTGTTGGTTAGCTGTTTCCCAGCTACTTTTGTGCTAGTCACGCCACTTACCTACTGCTCTCCGTGTCGTAGGCCTTTGTCCTACCCCTCATTCCGCCGAGAACGGGCTGGTGCAGGCTGTCCCTTCTCTCCCGGTTTAAGTGCGGTGTGCTTGGGGCGTGGCCACGTACCTAGTCGAGGCTGAAGGTGTTGTAATGATGTGGAAGTCACATGATAATATCGGGAAACAAGGCGGCCATTTTGTAGTGGATAGTTATAGGGGACAACTGTGTTGTGGGAAACACTCTCAGGATTCACTCGGTTACCTACAATCAGATGCTGGTGTATTCGCCCACTGTAGATGGCATGGGATATCTCAAAACATCGTGGGCCTCATGGTGTTTGATGGGAATTACGCCCGTTGCTGATTAGCGTTTGGGTTTAAGAAGTTTTCATATAAATAGAGAGGCTCACGGAGTAAGGACCCCAGTATACATCTCTCTTATTCACTGGATGGCTAGAGTGTTTTCAAAGTACAGTCTCACTTCTCGTATTTATCCTGGGGACACCTAATGTGGGTGGTGGTGTCGGGGTGTGGTTCTAAGCTGGAAATGTTATGTATCCTAACCTTATAACGAACTCCACGGGATGTCCTCATTTAATCCCTCCCTGTCTGTGGCCAGACGGTGTACCCATCGTTGTTCTTTCAAAAATAGGCTCTGTTTGGAGCAGTTGGGACTTGCTTCTAAGACTAACCACTTCAGGGAGTTAGTGGTGTGTTTGAACTCAATAAAGTGTCTGCAAATCTTGGTATTGTCCTTTTTACAGCGAAAGCTGCTGCGGTGTTCTGTGATGTGTGTCTTGATGGGGCGTGTGGTCATGCCCACGTATTGTAGACCACAAGGGCATTTAAGCAGGTATATGCAGTGTGAGGTGTTGCAATTCGTATGCCCCCGTAGCTCCCATTTGAATGATTCTGTCAGCTGTACCGTCTTGTGCACGGACGTGTATGGACATACACTACAGGACCCGCAGGGATAATGTCCTGTCACCGGAGGTAGGTGCCAGAGGGTAGATTGGGTGGGCTTTTTGATAGGTTTGGGTCTGGTTTTGATCAGGATGTCCTTGACATTTCTAGATCTCTTGAATGCGAATCTTGGGAGCTCAAGAGAAAGGTCCCCAGTGTTCAAAATCTGCCTTGGCGTTTAATGATGCTTTTGACCTGTGTTGATGCTGGTGTAAAGGTAGTTACACAGGTCATTGGCTCGTTTTCACTAGGGGTTCTCTCCCTATGTTCAAGTAAGGCCTCCCTATGGTTATTTCTGGCTCTTTTCTGGGCTTTCGTTATGTCTCTAACCGGGTACCCTCTCTCCACTAGATTTCTGGACAGAATAGCGGATTGTTTCTTGTATTCGGGTAGGCTACTGCAGTTCCGCCTCACTCTAAGGAACTGCCCGAACGGTAAGTTCGTTCGTAGCGCTTTTGGGTGATGGCTGGAGAAATGTAGGAGGCTATTCCGGTCGGTAGGTTTCCTGAACATAGTGGTACTCAGTTGGCCCTGGTGCAAATCCCTTTCACCAAGTCGCCATTCCCTGCAATGTCTTTGCTTATTGATTTTATCCAGCTAAGGATTTGAAGATATTTTAATTTTGAGACTGAATTGTTAGTTAAAGCGGAGAGACATTGCACTGGGATTAACTCGTTTTCCACTGTTAACTCTACCCACTTTAATAACCCGGCTCTATGTAAGGGGAGGGCCAGTGCGTCTTGTAAACATGCTGGAGTGCCAGTAGAATCCCAGATCGGCTTTTCTTCATTGTAGTAAGGTGTATGTAGTAGTGCTCTCACCTGAACCCATACTCTAGCAGCAGCTAGGAGAATCTTCCGTCTAACCTTTTAAAAAAATTTGGGATGGCCTAACTTTAAGAGAAAGGAGTCTGCTTGTGTCTTATATGTAAGTGTTAAAGCTGTGAAAAGAGGTGAATAGGTCTGGCTGTTATTTAATAGTTGACGTGAGTTCTTTACATGGAAAGCTCAATAGTATAAATATAAGTCGGGGTAGCTATACCTCCTTTAGGCTTTTTCCTCCTAAGTTTTTTCTGGAAAATTCTGGGATTTTTCATAGCCCAAATGAAGGAAGAGAATAGCCCTTGTATTTTTCTGAACAAGGCTTTGGAGAATGCTAAAGGAATAGTATCAAATAAAAAGGTGAATTTGGGTAGGATTGACATTTTTAGCAGGTTGGATCTGCCTACAATAGAGAGAGGGAGAAACTCCCACACCTGTAACTGCTGTCACACACTTGTAGTAGTTTTATCAAAATTTAACTGGGCTATCTTATCTATGTAATTTATGATTTGGACCTCGAGGTATCTTATTTTATGAGGTAACTCTTGTAGGACGAGTTCCATGTCATAAGCTCAGTTTTCTGCTGATTTATAGACTATCCGGATACTTTTCCAAAGTTCTCCAGCTGGTCCCAGATCTCGGGTAATGCTTGTTCTAAATCTCCTGTCGGTATCATGCGGTCATCAGCATAAAGACCTATTTTCTTTTCCCAACCCATACAGCTAAAGGGGAAATGGTATGACACAATGTTAATTTGCATGCCAGGGGTTTAATGTACATGTTAAAAAGGAGAGGCGAGAAGGGACAGCCCTGTCGAGTTCCTCGAGAGATTTTAAGTTGTTTTGTTAAATTACCGTTGACGAGGACCCTAGCTGAAGGATTTTTATAAAGGGCCCTTACTGTTGCTACGAAAGTTACTGCCAGATTGAAGCGTTGGATTACTTCTATTAAAAAGGGCCAACTGACCCTATTGAACTCTTTGGAAGCGTCGAATGTCAGAACTGCCAGTGGAATCTCATATAAATTCGCCAAATCTATCGCTCCAATAAGGTCGTGGGCTAACTAATGTAATTGCCTCCCCTTCATAAAGCCCCTTTGGTCAGGTTGTATTAAGGAGCCTGTGACTTTGTCTAACCTTTTAGTAAGGATTTGAGTGTATAGTTTATGATCGCAGTTTAGAAGGGAAATGGGTCTATATGATTCACACAATTGTGAATTTTAGTTAGGCTTCAAAATGATTGTAATCGTGGCCTCATTCCAAGATAGTGGCAACTCATGGGCAGAAATAAACGCAGAGTTAAAAAGTTGGAGCAAAAATGGTGCAAATTCTTCTATCACAATGATATATATTTCATTCGGGATGGCATCAGGGCCTGCTGCTTTCCCTTTTTTTAAGGTTTGTATAGTTTGTAATATCTCTGCTGACGTGATTTGATTGCTCAGATGGTTACTATCAGAGACTGAAAGAGTGGGGAGTTGTAAGCCTCAATAAAAGGCTTCCATATTTTCTTCACTCTGGGTTGGGTCTTCAGTGTAAAGGTCTAAAAAAAGTGGACAAAAGCCTCCTCAATCTCTGAGTCCTCGTCTATGATTCTCCCAGTGCTTGGACATTTAAGATTCTTCACCATATTCTTGACGTGGTCTGATTTAATGATCCACGCTATAAATTTGCCACACCCCTCTCCATACTCATGGTGGGCGAGTCTACTTGCCTCCCATTTCTTTTTGTTTATTGCCTCTAGATGGTCTGTTAGCTCATTTTTGGCTAAAGACAGTTGTATATTGATTGGGTCATTTGGCGCCTGTTCTAGTGCTACCAAGTTTTTGGATATTTTTGTTTCCATTGCTTTAATATCCTTCCTTGCTTTCTTGTTATATACTACGGAGAGGGAGGTTAGTAGGCCTCTCAAGAAAGCTTTGTATGAGTTCCAAACAAAATGGTGGGCTGCTGAGTTTGGTTAAATAAGAAGAACTCGTTTGTGGATATTTTTAACCTATCAATAATTGATGGTTCAAGGAGTAGTGCACGATTTAGAATCCATCTACGCGGAGAAGGACTCTTTGGTAAAGCGATTTCCAAGAGGACAGCCAAATGGTCAGACAGGTGTTCTGGGAGGTGTGTAACTTTAAGCATGTCTTTACTAGTAGTGTGGTCTGCTGACCCTGAGGTGTGTCTCTTTTCCCCCCACACGTCCAAAAGTCCTCCCTCTGACATTAATTGTTTCAGGACAATAAAATAAAAAAATACAAGTAGAGTCATGCTTAGGATCTAATGCTACATTAAAATCTCCACCCATTATAATTTGATCGTTTATATTTACTGAATGGAGGAACAAAGATTGTAAATGAATCGGGTCATCGATGTTTGAACCATAATAGCTAACAAATGTAACCCAGATTTCTGTGACAGTGTCATAGTTTTTAGAACTATGTTTTGTGACTGAGGACACTTTATTTTTTTTTTTCCCATATGCTCTCCCACCCTGTGCTTAAAAACATCCCTTGTGCTTTTTATTTTTTGTGCTATCCCTTGAACCCACCCTCCCTTCCCTCCCTGGGGAACCCTCCATCAACTCTGGAGGCATATTAGGTGCCTCTTTTTTGGGCTCTCACCCTCTCACGATGGATAAGGATTGTATTTTATAATTTGTTCCTTAACTGCATGTGGTTTTAATCTGATGAATCCAAGAGCTAACTTTCTCCGGGTCTCTAAAATTAAACATTTCATTCTTCCATCTCATCTTCAGGGAGGCTGGGTATTGACGTTTTGCGGTGGCCCCCAGGCTCTTCAATTCTTGTATCTGTTTTCCCAATTCCCACTGCCTGTCCTGTGTGGTGCGTGAAATATCCAATCTGATACGGAAAGACTAGTCTCCCTTATTGTAAACTCCCCTTTTTAGCCCCCCTAAAAGGACTGCTTCTTTGATTGAGTATGTTTTAAAGTTTACTAAGATTTTTCTGGGGTTTCTTCTTCCAGGTCGTTTAGTGAAGGGGTCTCGATGTATTCTTCGGATGCCATTTTCTAAGGTCGGCTTCTCAATCTCAGGGTGAAACCCATTTAGGAGGACAATTACAAAGATTTTTATATCTCTTCCCTCAAGATCTTCTGGAATATTTAAAATCCTGATGTTATTTCTCCTAGCATTATTTTCTAAACTCTCCAGCTTGTCTGACAGTACTTTGTCTTTCTGGTTTAGTCTCTTAATCTCTGCTGTGTTTTCTTTAACCTGCTTTGAGAGGTCACCTACTGTAGCTTCTACTGCTTCCACTCTTCCCATTCTATCATTTATTTTAAGTTCTAATGACTCACAGGCCCCTTGAATCTTTTGCTGATTGTTCTCTGACGTGGAGAATTTTTCTCTCATCTCAGAAATCAGATTTAATAATAGATTTTCTGTGGCGGAGATGGACCCCGTCGCCTTTTCTCCTAGCCACCCTACTTGATCAGATGGGTAATTTCGTGGGTTATCTGAGCTGATATCTGTACTGGGAGTTTGATTTAAGCTGGAAATAGGGCTAGAGCTGGAGCTAGAATTAATAATAGCTAGGTTATGCTGTACTGGGACACTTGCTCTATAATATTACTTTGGGGTACAGCTAATGAGTCCTCAATTCCTGCTAGAATGGAAAAGCTGTTTTCCAGTACAATCATGTCATTTTTCTGTTCCATCGCCCCTGAGATTCTTCTATTCATAAGAGTACCTGCGTCGTCTGGAGGATTACTGGAGAGACTAACGTTATCCTCGGAATTTTGGGCAGCCTGAGTATTTAGTGTTTGAGTCTGGGCTTGTACTTTAAAGTAAGTACGTAGGGAAGGAGTGACCCGGGAACTAGCTTGGCTACTTAATTTAACTTGTTTACTTTTAGATTTTAAGGGTTTTTTCCCATGTGTAAGGGGCCGAGTATCCGTTTTCCGAATTTGTGTGGATTTTTTTAATGGCGTAAATCCTGGGGGAGCCTCAGTAGGAGACAGATCCTGCCACAGAGACCTCTACTTCTCAATGTGTATCTGTTAAGGCTATTACAGGTTGTAGTTAGGCTACTGCTCCTTCCTGGTTCCTCTAGAGCTTTTGAATTCTCCAAGTGCTGCTGTGACCCGGGAGCCCAGACTTGCAATTTCCAGTCTTGCCGCTGCCTCCCTCTTGAACCTGCCCTGCGCCCCTCCTTCTCCTTACCGGGGTCATCTGGTGGAGCCTCTCATAGCCTAGAGTCGCTTCTCTGCTGATTTCCTGTGTCTTCCTCTGCACGCCAGCCGCCGTCGCGACCGGGACCATGAGAGGGCTTCCGCCTCTCAGGAAACCAATTCTTGCAGCTACTCGCCGACCTCTGGCGATCTGTAGCACTGCCTCTGCCCAAACTCCACCTCGCGGTGGACCGACGGCTTCTGCAGCCACCGCGGAGCCTTCGTGAGGGGCCAGCCCAGAAAACCCCAGGGAGAGAACCAAGAGAGAACAGTCTAAAAACCTGAGGTAGGTGAAGAGAAAAACCGACCTTTGGGTTTGGATTTGGATTAACCCTGCGTTTGTGCTCCCAGTTAGCCGAGCTACATCCAAGCACTCATAATTAAATCCTTCCGTCCAGAGGAGAGATTCCACGACCACTCCGCTCTAACTAACGGCCGCCATGTTCCCCCATTTTGGTGTTCTTAGTCCAAACACCACTGCATTGTCGTAAACTCTAAAATACTACCCTCAGCAGGACCCTTCACACTACACAAACAACACTGCACTACCCTAAACCCTAAAATACTACCGCCAGCACAACCTCCTACACTACACAAACACCACTGGATTTCGTAAACCCTAAAACACTACCCCTAGCAGGACCCCCTACACTACCCAAAAACCACTGCAGTACCCCAAATCTTAAAACACTACTCTCAGCAGGACCCCCTACACTACACAAACACCACTGCACTGCTGTAAACCCTAAAACACTAGTCCCAGCATGAACCCCTACACTACCCAAATAGCACTGTACTGCCGTAAACCCCTAATCACTACTCCCAGCATGACCCCTTACACTACACAAACACCACTTCACTACCCAGAAACCTAAAACAGTACTCCCAGCATGACCCCATACACTACCCATACATTTGTGCATTGTTGTAAACTCTAAAACACTACCTCCAGCATGATTCTTATACTACCCAAACACCACTGCAGTACCTTAAACACTAAAACGCAACGTCCAGCACAAACCCCCTACAGTACACAAACACTACTGTACTTCAGTAAAGCATAAAACAGTACTAGTCAGTTGGCTTGCAGATGTGCGTCTGCGAGACGTGGTGTCCCTAGCTGTACATGTGCAAGTAAGTCCGTTAGGTGATAGGTGTGTCTCTGCTAGCAGGGTCGTTGGCCCGTTTGTGTTCCTTTGCGAGTTAGACCCGAGTTCTCCCTCTGCGAGTCAGCTCACCGGTGTTTGTTTGCGAGCCGACGCCCCGTAGCATACACTGTGCGAGCCGAGCCGGCAGGCTGCATCTCTCCCTCTGTGAGCCTGCTCGATGGCCCGCAGGTCTCCCAGAGCTAGTCGGATCACAGCTGTCACTCTGCTAACCGATATTGGGAATATAAGGCGGTTCTAAAAAGAGCCCTTGTGTTTATTAGTTGGAGCTACATATAAGTGCGGATGCACAGCTTCAGGTTATTCAGAAAAACTTGATTTCCCTGATCTGTGAAGTGTACTCCATCACTTCTGTAGATATCAGCCATATATAATTCTCTCGCCTCGGTGCCCACACTGATCAGCGATCACACTCGGCAACTCTGGGCATTAGCTTGCCTCATCTTCACTAACGGCCCCACCAGACCGCCGGGGATGCCTGGTCTCACCCTGGAGATACCCATTAAGGGACCATCTCTCAGGGAAGCCAGGAAGGGTTTCGCAGCGGTCGAAGCGCCTTGGGACCCTACGGGTAAGTAGTGCGCTATATAAATGCCTATACATTACATATACATACATTACATTACATCAAAACGTATGTTGTTGTTGTAGATCGACCCCATTCTATGGTCTCTGAGGTATGCAGACACAGCTTTGTTGACATTCTTCCTCAATTTTTCAATCTGAGGACAAAATTGGTTTGACCATTTCCACCTTTGGCATATATTGGAATATACAAAGAGAGTTTGAGGCAAAAGTAACATCAGTTGTCTAAAGCTGTCCTTCATTATCATTTCCAAACATACTCCAGTCAATGTGCCTAGGTCGTTTCCACCACAGTGCACAATCATGAGGTCAGGGTGTTGGAGATGGAAAGCATTGTTTTTTTTAAAGTAGGGTGCACATTCATTTTGTGGAAAAGCATCTTCGTGATTGGTTAATAAAAAGCAATTTAAACGTGGAGTACATATCATAGGATAAAAATGTGCTCAACTCAACCACATTGCTACTTGTATTTGGGGACCCGTCCTCAAGCAACCTACACACACCGTGAGGGGAACGGCCTTTTACATGTGCTACAGCTTTACTCCCTGACTCTTTGGTCCCTGTAAGCGCCGTGAGGGGAACAGCAGCCTGATCTCCGCCAGCATCGCTCCACTCCTGGGTTTCAAACTCCATCTCCCAGAAGGCAGAGCGCGGTGCTGGTGGAAGGCGTCATGGCAGGGTGCCTTTGGACTTTAAATCTAGCACGGCCCTCCCGCAGCGCGGGAGGCGCGCTCAAGCAGCCTACATACGTCGTGAGGGGAATGGCCTTTTACCTGTGCTACAGATTTACTCCCTGACTCTTTGGTCCCTGTAAGCCCCATGAGGGGAACAGCAGCCCGATCTCTGCCAGCATCGCTCCACTCCTGGGTTTCAAACTCCATCTCCCAGAAGGCAGAGCGCGGCGCTGGTGGAAAGCGTCATCGCAGGGCGCCCGTGGACTTTACATCTAGCGCGGCCCTCCCGCAGCGCGGGACGCATGCTCAAGCAGCCTACACACGCTGTGAGGGAAACAGCCTTTTACCTGTGCTACACATTTACTCCCTGATTCTTTGGTCCCTGTAAGCGCTGTGAGGGGAACGGCAGCCCGATCTCCACCAGCATCGCTCCGCTCCTGGGTTTCGAACTCCATCTCCTAGAAGGCAGAACGCGGCGCTGGTGGAAAGCGACATCGCAGGGCGCCCGTGGACCTTAAATCTAGCGCGGCCCTACCGCAGCGCGGGACGCCCGCCCGGGCCTGTCCGCGCCCATCAGAGCCAGAAAGAGCCAGGGCAGGGCCACCCCACTAATATCTACAGCTTATTAGTCCACCATCAAGTTCTACAGAAGAGTGCGGACTTACTTTGGGAATATTGAAAGGTACTGTTTATCCCTGAGCATATCTCAAATGACAATCTAAAAGACACTTTGTTATTATTTTGTGGACGATTAGAGTTGCTTGTTGTTTTCCAATTCTTTCCCTGTTGCAGGGAGGGAACACCTGAATGGGTAAACACAAGTCAATGGAAGGGGGAGGAGGGGGGATCGAGGCTGTGAATGTGGGTAGACCTCGCAAAGGAAAAAAAGCCAGAAGAGTGTCTAAGCATGCTGCCAGTAATTGTGTCATCTATCGTATTGACAGCCTTGTGGAGGAATGTGAGGCAATTGTAATTTCTGATATTAGCCCACGTTCAGTGGGGGACAAGGCTCAACAGAACATAGCTGGGTTAGGTTTGGAAGGTGTATGTAAGGATCTTGCCTCCCCTGCTATCCCCGCTATGTTCCTCCCTAAACCAATAAACCAGAAGGGTAGTGGTACTGGGAGGGGGGGGGGGGGGGGGCACAAACCAAGGAGAGTTCCATACTTAGTGTCTGTGATAACCCTCTAGTAGCTGTTGGTAGGCAATCTTTAACATCTGCCCCTATAGTGCCCTGTACTAACAGGTTTTCTACTCTGGCAAATGTCCATAGCGAGAGTAGCATGTTACAACCATCCCAGTCCTCTGGAATAGCCACGAAGACCACCCCCACCCATTTATCAGATTGCCAAACCCAAACTACTGATAATAGTAGAAGTGAAGTACAAGATACCCAAGATTTGGTAAAGTTAGTAATTATTTTACGGGACGAGATAGAGTCAATGAAGGTTTGGATTCTTAACTTGTCTGCTATGATAGGGCCAGTCCCTAACAGTGGAGTGTGCACCTTGCTAATTTCAGCCTCGAGTGATCCAAACCCTTTTCCACTGAAAGTCAGTAGTGCCATGGCAAAACCAAGGGTAATTGAAAAAGTGGGTGGTGCATGTAAGGCTACCACCTCATATAGTGAGGCAGTAAAATCAGGAAATTCTTTATCCACCCCACGTGCACAAAGTAGAGCCCCATCGCTCAATAAAAACAGCCTAATTAATCCTTTAAAGACCAAGGAGAGAAAGTACTTGATACCTAGTGTGAGGTGGAACACTCCCTCTGTGGTTATTAAGCAAGATAAATTCCAAAATAGTAGGGGGGGAGAGAAAGTTGGCACAATACAGAGTGCCAATAAAATCTACATGACTAATGTCCCCAAGCTAGCGTCAGCAAGAAGTATCGAGAGTGTTGACTCCCTGACCAATAAAACTATTCATTGGCTGCACCACATTAGAGGGTGTCGGTCGATAATTAGGGAGGATATTTCCAAGGCGAGAAGATTGATCTCGGACACTAAACAATTTGATTGCATCGAACTGACATTTTGGTCTGAGGAAATATCTATTTGCCCTTGAGTTTAGATCTAGTCCCCCTGCCCATTCAAGCATCCAGTTAAGGAAGGTCCCACCTGGTTCCCAGGTGCACTAATACTCTTGGCAGTGGCCACGGGGGCATGTTGGAAGCTCTGGGTTAGAAAATGTTGATTGACTCACTGGTGTATATGCGCAAGGGTCGTGTATTGATGGTCCAAAGGGCGAAGCGGTTATTAGTGATATTGGCAGTTTGTTCACAGAAACGATATATCCGCTAGGGGTAGGCGCTTGTATGGGTGATGGTCTGGCCATTTGTTTTGGTAATTCCCAGGCAGTCAATATTGGCATTGCTAGTGGTTTCTCTGAGGGGAAATCACCTACTACAACTCAACCTAGTGATGCCCCTGGTCCTGGTTTACAGAGTCATCTTATTACCATTAACTGAAGGCAAGGCATGTCATCATTGCATACAGACTATGTTCCTACCAGGGGCTCATTCATGTCATGGAACACTGCAGGGTTGGGTTCCAAAATATCGTTACCGGATTGGCCTGCATTCATTAATGAGTTTGATATCTGTACGTTCCAAGAGACTTGGCTCCTTGAGCCTCAATTTTGTGCAGGTTATCTAAACTTTTTTGTTCCTGCAATTAAAGGTGATAAAGGCTGCCCAATGGCTGGGCTTACGATATGGGTTCGCCAAGCACTGGCATTGAATATTAAAGAATTGCCTTCAGAGAGTAGTGACATTCAAGTGTTAAGGCTAGATGTGGGGCCCTTAGGCCTTCTGGACATATATAATGTCTATGTGAGGGGAGTTCGGGGAGGAAAGTCCTAAGTTTTAGCGGCTTTTGACGGCCTCCTCGAGTGATACTCAATGGACAGTGGTGTGATTGTTGCGGGCGATTTAAACTCTACCTTCAAGCCACTTGCGACTTCCGATTGGCACCTCACTGATGATGAGGATTGCCTTTGGGGAGTACCAAAATCGGAACTCGACCCGTTAAAAAATGGACAGAGGTCGCCATTTGGATTAATACTATCTGTTACGAAAGGGGACTTAGGGCCCTTAATGGTAGGACATCAAAGGATAAGCTTGGGGCTAATCCATTTAATAATGGACATAGTAGAAGTAGAATTGACTACATCCTCTGTAGCATGAAAATATGGCACACGATTATTGATATGGTGGTTATGGATCGCCTTAAAAGCGACCATAATCCCCTGTGTCTGACACATGGTTGGTGGATGTCGGAGCAATTACAGCCGGGGAAGGTCGAATTTTGTGCCCCGGACGCTGTTCCCACCAATGATATGCGCCGTCTAAGGTGGCCACATTTAATTTAAAAACCGGCGCTTATGGCAAACATTACGGAAGATGTTGATAAAACTGTCTAGAGATTGAGCAAGCCCTGGGTACTGGTGGTGTTTTGGGGCATGTGACAAAGATACATGATAGTTTTTTACCCGTATAAGTGACACTTTATTGAGCGCCATAGAAGCCGGAAACTAGCTGACTCCGAACCCTTTCGGTGGTGTAATAATGAATGTAGGCAAGCAAGAATTGCCCTTGGTAATGCTATCAGGGTTGGGGAAATGGGTACTGTCTGTACAGCAAGACATGAATATGAAAAAGCCATACATACAGCCAAGTGCCTTTGGGATGAGCTTAGATGTCAGGACATAAAAGAAGCTAGTTTGCAGAATAATGCAAAATTATTCTGGAATATTATTAAGTGGGGCAGAGGGGGACAACCTGATCAACCCCTAAACCATGTCTTACAAGAAGGATGGGTTGACTACTTTAGGCCCCAATATGTGTGTAACCCATTAGATGATCAAATGGAAGAAGTTAGTTATGTTTATTATTCTTATGAGGCTTTTAATGACAAAGAAGTTTTAGTAGCTCTTAGTGCAGTTGCAGGAGGTAGATCGCCGGGACCCGATGGCTTCCCTGCGGATGTGTTTCTCTACGATAAAACACGATCGGGTAGATACATTTTGTTGATGGCAAATGCAACAGCCCAGGGTGCCACTAATCCCGGTTTCCTGGAAAGGGGCCGTGATAATTCCAGTATACAAAAAAGGAGATAAATCTCAACCGGGGAACTACAGACCTATCAACTTGATAGATACGATCCAGAAGGTAGTTGGGAGGTTGATCCTGAATAAAATCCTAGACTGGATTGAAGAGAATAGTATATTGTCCCCTTTCTAAGCGGGATTCCGTAAATACACTAGCACCATCGATCAAAGTGCAGCTTTTGACCTAGTCCCCCGTTCCCGGTTATGGGTGACGTTGAGGGAATTAGGTCTTTCGGACGAGATCCTAACCTTGGTAATGAGGCTGCACAAGGGCAATCATGCTAGAATCCTTTGTGGGGGGCAGGGTGGAGTTACCACCCAGTTTCCGGTTGACCGAGTGGTACGGCAAGGCTGTGCCATGGCACCAACGTTATTCTCTCTCTATATTAATGGAATAGTGGACCGTTCACCACCAGTGAATACAGATGCCCCTTCTCTAGCAGTTGTAAAAACTCAGATTTTAATGTTTGCGGATGACACATTAATTATCTCTCAGACTCCTAGTGGCCTCCAGAGAGCTCTATTAATTTTTCAAGATTTTTGTACTGCTTGAGGCCTGGAAGTTAATGTGTCAGAAACTAAATTCATGGCTTTTAATCCGCATCTAAGTTTTAAGGGGAGGGTTTTTATGAATAAACAACCACTTGAATTGGTCAGGGCTTTTACCTATTTGGGTATACAGCTAGTGAAGAACCTTAAGTGGGACTGCCATATAGATTTAGCTGCCCTGAAACATCGACAAGTTATGGGAGCTTTAAGTCTGGAGCATAAAAGGTCTCTAACAAAAAACAATTAGACCAGTCCTCCAAGTCTATGAATCCAAAGATGTTAGCTCTGCGCTTTATGCCGCCGAATTATGGGGGTTTGAGAAAGCAGATTCTTTAACTTTTTCTGAAAATAAGTACCTCTGTAGCATTACTAATCTCCCACAAAGCACCCCTCTTAAGCCACTTAGATATGATTTGGGTAGAAAAGCTAATACTGATGTCGTCAAGTTGCGTCCGATTTTATATTGGCGTAGGTTGTGGACGACACCTGAACTCTCATCATATGCCTCAGGTTTTTTTGATGTAATACAATCTGATGTCTTCCACAAAATTGGTTGGCTAAGAGGTGTTCGGAATAGCCTGATTGGCCTGGGAATGAGAATGCTAAGGGAGAACCCAAAAGAGGCTTCTTTTCCCTCTAAAAATATCCTGAAAGAAAAGTATTGTGAGTGGGCTGCTTTTAACGCTTGGAGTAACGCTGACTCATCTTCTATGGCATCAATCTTCTTAGAAACAAAACTCACACCCAGACCTGAATCCTACTGGGATAATATTACTAAGCCGAGAGATAGCAAGCTTTATTTTCAACTCAGGGCAGGCTCATTACCTTTAAAGTCCCTTACGTCTAGGTGGACTCCTACAGGTGATGACATCTGTCCCGCCTGTGGGAGTTATAGAGAAACAGTTACCCACTTGCTTTTTGCCTGTCCCGCCTATGCGCTCCCTAGGCGACTGTGGCTGACTCCAATGTGCAAACTACTTGGCACATTTTGGAGCGGAAAGGCCTCTTTGCACCAGCCCTTTACCATTTATCTCAATATCGGTAGCCAAATATCTAGGATGGGCCTGGGTTATAAGCCTGAAACCTAAACTTGGGTAATTCTTTGACGAGCATTCATTTTAACTTCCTTAGCCTGTCCACTGAATGTGATTGATTGACTATTTTAAATTGTTTTTATTCGTCGTACTGTATTTTATAATGTATTTTATTATGCAAAGAAAATTGTATTAATCTAACTTCTATTTCTTCCATATACTCTGAGATCTAAGTTTTATCAAACATTTTTAAGTATCCAGTCAAGGAATTCTTAACTGTCTGTATCTAAATGTTGTTTGTATTGTGCTTTTAGGAGTATACCTTGAATAAATCTACTTTGGAATGGAAAGGAAGGCACTGTTCGATCTTAAAACAATCATGAAATTTTAACTTGCATGTGCCGTTAAATGTTTGAGAAAATGTTGCAAAAAATATTGTTAGGTTTAAAAAAAATTATGAACTTTTAACCTGCACGTGTTGTAGAATGTTCTAGAAAGTGTGTTGATAGAATACGTTGCACTTCTGACTTCTATGTGTCCTTGAATATAAAAAAAGTGGGTATATGGAAAAAAACAATAGAGAGAAGTTTTGCAATCTAAAAGAATCAAGGAACTATTCTAATTTGTACTTTACATGTATTTATGTGTGGAGGAACATAATTACAGACACAACAGCACCAGGAAGAGGAACAAGCAGGGAGTGGGAGAACGGGGGAGATGGGCACAGTGGCACACATGCACAATTAAGTACAGCACAACTACAGACAAACCATGGCCAACATGAAACACACCAACAAGAAGCACAAGTCACACAACCCGCCAACATCACACTACTGAACAAGCATAGAAGTGTAAACAACACTGCCTGAATGGGAGACGGGTGAACAAAACCTCACATGAAGGAACATCTCACACACAATGTAGCACACACACATAGGAAGCAGAGTACACCAACGTCCAACAGAATGTTGTCCAAACACAAACATTTGCACAATCGAACACAGGACACAAATGCTCGCAAGATAGCTCAGACAAAGAACCTTTCATTTTTACAGTAACTTCTCTAACTGCATTTGAATTTGAATTTACATGAATTTGTATAGCACTCATATACCACGCGGTTTCTTGGCGCTTGTAGGATACTTAACCCATGGCTGTGGTGACAGAGTTACTGGGGTGGGAAAGCATGAGAAAATAAGAAAGTCTTAAGGGCCCTGCGGAATTCGAGATATGAAGAGATAGATCTAATATGGAAGGGAAGAGAGTTCCAGAAGGTGGGTGCAAGGACGCTAAATTTCAGGCCCCCAGATTTCTTTTTCTTGAACCGGGGGACAGAAAGAAAAAATTTAGTGGAAGAGCGGAGTTCTCTGTTGGGGCAGTAAGTGCTAATGGCGGAGGAGATGAACTCGGGGGCAGTTCCCGCCAAGGCCTGAAATGTGGTACAGCCCAATTTAAAGAGAGCCCGTTCCTTGATGGGCAGCCAATGTAGGGATTGGAGAAGGGGGGTGGTGTGATGGAATCTGGGCAGGCCATAAATCAGGCGGGCGGCCTGATTTTGTACTAGCTGAAGGCGACGAAAGGCATAGGCAGGAGCGCCGTTGTATACAATGTTCCTGTAGTCCAGCCGGGACAGGACCATCGCCATCAAAATTAATTTAAGGGCAGGGACAGAAAAAAACCGAGAGATTTTCCGTACAGTGCGGAGAGCAAAGAAACAAGAAGAAACGACAGAACTAATCTGAGAGTGAGGAGTAAGATGTTTATTAAGTGAAATCCCTAAGGTTTTTACAGAAGGAGAGGGTGTAGGGGAAGTACCCAGGGAGCGAGGCCAAAAGTTGGGGGACCAGGGACTGGGAGTGCTACCAGTGACAACAAGTTCAGTCTTGTCCGGGTTTAATTTCAAATGGTTACCATTCATCCAATCACTGATGAGCAGCATGACAGACTGAAAATTAAGTATACTGGTTGGGGAGTGTGACAAATTAAAAATGAGTTGGAGGTCATCGGCATAGTTATACACGGTGACCTCCATTTGCTGAAGTGCAAAAATAAGAGGAAAAATGTAAAGATTGAATAATAGAGGAGAGAGAAGAACCCTGGGGAACACCACACCGGACCAAGTGAGGAGGGGCAGTGAATTCAGCAAGATGGACGGCCTGAGAGCGATCACTTAGAAAAGAACTGATCCAGGCCAGAGCTGGGCCCTCGATACCCGCCGCCTTGACACGGGTGAGAAGGATGGAATGGTCAACCGTGTCAAAGGCGGCGGAAAGATCTAGGAGAACAAGGGCCTGGGGGGTGTTGGTGTCTAGCCCCTCTCTGAGCTCGTCCATCACCGAAATAACCACCTTCTCGGTGGAATGCCGGGGGCGGAATCCGGCCTGCCGGGAAGCAAAACCCCCACTCTCCTCCACAAAGGCACCTAGGACCCGGGTGACATGGGCCTCCAGGGCCTTGGCCAAAAAGGGGAGGAGGGAGATGGGACGATAGTTAGAGGGGGAGGCCGGATCAGCTCCCGTTTTTTTTAGAAGGGGGATGACAATAGCAATTTTATGAGGGGCTGGAACAATCCCCTGTTCAAGAGAGTCGTTAAGGAAAGTGAGGGGGGGAAGATAGCAGCTCGTAAAGAGCTTGCGAAGAATGTGCGCCGGGGCAATATCCACAGGGGATCCAGATTTTACACGGGTCAGTAGGGAAAGAAAGGTTTCTCTAGTCAAGGGAGGTAGATGAGTCAAATTGGAGGTAGGGGGATCACAATAAGTTGGGGATGGGGGTGGAATCTTGGCCTTAATAAGAGCAACCTTCTCAGCGAAAAAATCGTTGAGAGAGTTGCACAGCAGCTGGGAAGGGGGGATTTTGGGAGAGGCTTTATCAGACGAGGACAGTTCCCGGACTATAGCAAATATTTTCCTGGACTGGTTCTCTGCAACAAGAACTCTTCCTGAGAAATAGGCTGTTTTAGCAAGGAGAATATCCTTTTTATATTCTTTGAGGATGGAGGTATAGCGGGATTTCAAGAGGGGACAGTAGGCACGCCTCCATGCTCTCTCAGCTTGACGCGCCTCCAGTTTTTTTGCCTTCAGGGCAGGAGAAAACCATTTATTTGCATCATGGGCGCGATTGACTGTAACACGCTTCAGAGGAGCAACTTGATCGCAAGCCCTCAGGAGCCAGCTGTTCAAAGCGTCCAGCTGCCTGGATGGCGTAAGATCAGCCAGGTCAGGGTCAAGAGCTTAGAGGGAGGAACAGAGGACAGGAATGTCAACTCTGTTCCAAGTCCTCGCCCAAGTGTCTTTAGAAAATGAGATAGTGGAAGAGGTGCTAAGATCTAGAGAAAAAGAAATCAAAAAGTGGTCCGACCAGGCGCAAGGCTGGACGGAAGGGGTGGGAACCGGAATATTAAGGGTCCAAATTTGGTCTAAATTGTGGCCATGAATGTGGGTGGGGGAAAGGACACGCGAAACAAAATTCAGACTAAGGAGAAGTTCAGTGAAGTTACGGGAAGCCACATCTTCCGCTGGGTCATTGGGCCAGAAATTGAAATCCCTGAGGAGCAAAACCGAAGAATTGTTAATGGCCAGAGTTCCCAAAAGATCAGAGATAGCAGGGAGGAAACGAGGACAAGACTGGGGGGGGGCGATAGACAAGGACACACGTTAAAGAGACCTTGGAAAAGGTGGGGCGAATAATCAGACAGTCCGCCGTGGGTAAAGAAGGGGAGGGGAGCAATTGAAAATGGAGGTCCGCCCTGACAATCAGGGCAACTCCACCGCCTGCTCGGCCCTCGGGACGGTCGGCCCTGAGGATGAAGTAGGGAGGGGGAAGAGCGGATAACACACTGGGAAGGGAATCCGTGCGGAACCAGGTCTCAGTCAAAAATAACAGATCTGGCTTGACAGAGTCCAAAAAGTCAAACAATTCTAACTGGTGTTTGACGGCCGATCTGGTATTATGTAAGAAGGCTGAGAGATGGGATGATACGAGTGGCAGAGGAGAGATAGGGGAAAGCCCGGGGGAAACCGGAGGAAGGGAAGGAAGGGAAGGATCTATGACAGGAGAAATGACAGAAGAAGAAGCACGGGCTAGACCGAGTTCACTAATCCGTGCGCAAATGGCTGTTTGGGGAAGCCACTGTACCTGTAACGCCAGTAGTTGTGAGGAGGAATATGAATAAAAACGGGCAGAGTGGGCGGCCCCTTGCCCCGGACGGCCGCGGACGGGCGCAGACGGGCTTGCCTTTGGCGCGCCGCCGGCACCCGCTGCTCGCTTGCATGGGGCGGAGTTTTGTATGCCTGAGGGCGGGATGACTAGTACGCTGCCCTGGGAGCCCCGCAGCCTCACCCAAAATGGCGCCCGCTACCCCGTCAGCCCTCCGGAGCAATCGGCACACAGCCGTGCCGGACCGGGGCTAGGGGAGCGGGAAGGAGCGAGGGAGGCGATCGGCAGACGTTAGAGGTAAGGTACAAATTTTGTACAAACAAGTCCTTAAAATCACAAACTTTTAAAACTGATAATCAGGCAAAGATAAATAAAAAAGAAAGAGACACAGGGCATTCCCACATGTGAGCACAGCCGCCACGAACCCACTGCCACTGGGTCTCTGGCATCCGCTGCGCGTTTGCATGGGGCGGTGTTTTGTATGCCTGAGGGCGCGATGACTAGTGCGCTGCTCTGGGAGCCCCGCAGCCTCACCCAAAATGGCGCCCGCTACCCCGTCAGCCCTCCGGAGCAATCAGCACACAGCAGTGCCAGACCGGGGCTAGGTGAGCGGGAAGGAGCGAGGGAGGCGATCGACAGACGTTAGAGGTAAGGTACATGCATGGTCCTGCATTCATACAGGATGTGTACAAAGGCCAGTTGTGGGTGTTGTGGGATGTCTGCAATCCTGATCTTGATGGATGAGATGCCCAGCATGTGGCACATGGGCGGGTTCACTGTATATTACATTGCCAAACAGCTGCTTTTCCCTCCCACGAGCCACCACACTTTTGTGCGGTGCGCTGTTGCATTCCATGCCCTCCTACGGCACACCATTGTAATGCCTATTTATTTGTACATGTGCTGCGGCATTGCAATCACACCGTGACACTGCAGTTTGGAGATGGTACATTTCACTTTACAACATTGACTACTGCTGCACTTGTGGTGGCCGCACCAGAACACAGAAACACACTTACGGCACTTCCTGCACACTGACATGTCCGAGACACCCCGTTCCCCTTGCCTGATAGGCACACCCGTGCTCTGACCTGTGTACGCCGGATTCACTGTGTGTTATGTTGCCAAACAACTGCTTCTCACTCCCACGAGCCACCACACTTTTGTACGGTGTGCTGTTGTATCCCGTGCCCTCCTACGGCACACCATTGTAATGCCTATTTATTTGTGCATGTCCTGCGACATTGCAACCACACTGTGATAAGGCAGTTTGGAGGTGGTCATGCCACTTTACAACATCGACTGCTGCTGCACTTGTGGTGGCCACACCAGAACAAATAGGCACACTTACTGCACTTTCTGCACAGGGACATGTCCGAGACACCCCGCTCCCCTTGCAGGATAGGCACACCCATGCGCTGACCTGTGTACACCAGAACAGCGCACGCTGATTGTGCATGCAGGAGGATGCGTCCGTAGCTACATGTCCAGGCTCACTGCCAACACTGAGGTGCCATGGTAACGTCTGCTGAAGACCGCACACTGTGGTGTTGCAGGCCCGTGCCCATCGTGCTAACACAATGACCACACAGACACACTTGCTCAGATGCTGGTTCGGGGGACGTTGGCAACCCTGGGGTTGTTGCCCTCATTGGTATCCGTGTATCATGCTCATTGACTCTGGGTGTTACGGTGTGGTTCTTGGTTGTGTTCCCTTTCATGTTGGAAGTAGTCGTCCTTCTTAACAAAGGCAGAAAGCAGGTGTAAAATCCCTTGTGCTAACGCGGCTTATCGACGGAATTTGTTTCGCATCGCAGTTTTTGCCTTTCGTTGTGAAAGTTGTGATGTGGTTTTTTCGTGAACGAAAAATAAATGAACTGGGCAGTGTATCCCGCCAAGATCCAGCACCTGAGTCACTATTCCTGATCAATATAAATACAATGAGATTTCTTCATTGAATTTGTGTGTACGCTGTAAATGCACCCACTACCAAAGTGCAATTCAATTCAGGATTTTAGTATTTAGAATAAATCGTAAAGGTACACCTCTTTTCTTTTGGCACGGGAACGCCTACTCTGCATCTCATTATCATCACTTTAATGCAACTAAAGTTGAGATAAATCTAACACACTATTCAGAAGCTGGTGCAAACTGCAGACATTACCAGTATTCCCGAGATAACTGACCCCAAAATTTAACACCATGGTGGACACCACAAAATAACAGTAATAAGAACGAGAATGAGCCAAACAGCGCTTAAGTAACAACCAAAAACTTTTCTTTTTCTTTTTTTATTCAAACTTTATTTTTCCATAAACTTTTATATAAAGGACAAACTAAATTTAACAAACTGAACACAAAACAACAAGGCGGAAGTCTAGGTGTGAGCCGTCCGGGGCACATTCGGGAGGCAAGATGGTGGATTGACCTGACGAGGGCTGCTGCTGCGGTTCTCTGCTCCCCGCACTCCACACTCCCTGGTCCGCGGTCCTCACTCCTCTCTCCACATTTGGGATGAAGCTGTAGGTGGATGCCAAGTGAATTATCTCCAGCGGTGGAAATCTCCCTTTAGGCGTGTTATGATGTTGGTGGGGGCTAGAAAACTGCCCCAAACAAACATGCTTGCTCCTCTGCTCCGGTTGCTGGTGCGGAACTTACACTACCCGCGCCTGGTCTTCGGGGTGCCTTCGGGCAGTGTTGGCTGTTAAAGCGAACCATGGCTCCCAAGCAAGATAGAGGAGCCAGGGGGGCGCAAGAAATGCATGACACGCCGGAGGTTACTGCGGCGGCCCGCGGAGCTTCCAGTGCACCTAATACTGGCGTTGTAATCGCACCGGATAACGCCCCCACCGCAGCTCGCGGACCGAATCCAGGATGACGGGGCGCTCAGGTAAAAAAAACAGCTGCTGCTGAAGAATTTGTTAAAGACTCTGTTAAAGACCCCACTAACGATTTTGGTGCAGCCGGAGGGACTAGTCTACAAACAGCTGCGGCAACTACTGAGGGGACGCTGAGGCAGCCGACGATGGTAGAGGCGTTTGCAATGGCCTCAACAGCACTCCTTGCTATTATAAGCAAAAGAGTAAATTAATCTATAGTTGCATCTATAGTTAACCCTGCGATCCCAGGCAAAAGGAGAGAAATAGGTGAGAAAGGCATGACAACTGGTTAGACAACTGGGCTGCAAGTAGCACCCGGTCTGGAGTTGAGCTCACAAATGGATTTGGAGTTGCCCAATGGGGTTCAGATATCTGGTCACTTAGATCCAGTGGATTCAGTAGAAACCGACGAACCAGGAGTCCCATTACAGCCAGCAGTCTCTGTGGGGAAGAACAATGACCTGCTGGAAAGTACCAGGGTCATATCTGCGAACAAATCAAGGGTCCTGGTCGGCCCCATTCCCAATGTCTCTAGACAATTGCTACAACTGCCACAGCTTCCTGCGATGACAACGCATGGCTCTCCTGAGGGAGATAAACTGTTATTAACTAAACAACGACTCCGATTCTCCTATTCCTACTGACTTTAGTGTAACGTATGAAACGGATTCTGGGGAATCGTCTACTGTACAAAAGACAACTCATGGCAAATCAATCTCTCACAGGCGAAGGACCAGATCTAAGGCAAGTCTAGCAAACGTGGACCACGCCATGGTGCGTAATTTGGAATGGGACTACTATGCAACTAGCCAGGTCTATGAGATCGGGGGGCAGGGGGCAGTAGGGGGGTCAGCTGCACAACCCGGGATCACGCTCCTCCTTTGGATTTAGTGTACTCTACTTTAAAACAAATGCAGAGTGAGGCCAGAACGGAAAGTAGGAGGTGGCTTCAAGCATCAAAGAAACTGCAGGCCTCCATTCGTAAAATAAATAAGTTGTGTTCTGAAATGACCGAAAGGGTAACGCAGGTGGAGGATAGAACAGTTGCTTTGGAGGAGGCTGTAGCTAAACTGCAGGAATCTAAAGGGTTGCAGGCGAAGCAGGCAATGGACATGTGCTGGAAGCTCGAGGATTTCGAGAATCGCCAACAGAGAAATAATGTCCGTATCCTTGGGATTGCCGAAAATGCGGAAGGAGGGAATATAATGTCCTTTGTCGTATCCCTGCTAAAGAGAGCATTCCCGCAACGCTCACATTGGAGTTGGGAGATGGAGATTCAACGGGTCCATCGCTTTCCAATGGTTCAGAAGAGGAATCATTCAGCGAGGCAAGAAGAGCACCCCCTGGGCAATTTTAGTTTATGTTGGGAACTTTATTTTGCGACAGACTTTAATAGATATGGCTAGACCAGATGCTAAGCGGACTTGTGATGGACACACATTTTTTACACGACCGGATTTCTGCCAAGCAACAGTAGAGCGTCGGTGGAGGCTTCGACAAATGAATTCTGGTTGTCAGGGATTGGACTGTGAAGCCTATCTCCTTTATCCTACTCGCCTTAAGATCATAGTTAAGGGCCAGGTCCACATTTTTTCTTCAAAATGAAGGCTCAGGAATTCATGGTAGAATTAAAAGCTCCCAAAGGAAGCGGGGTGCTGCATGATGTTGATGTTGACGATGTCAAAGCTCGCTACCCCCCCAATTATCCAATTGCTTACTACAAAGATAAGGTGGGCAGTCCAATGGGCATTCGAATATGTAATATGTCATTATTGGTTTCATAATGTTTGAAGTAATATACGGAGAGGGTTTATACGAAATGTTTGCAAGGTGGCGGAGCACATGGGTGTGGGGGCGTGTGGGCTAGGGGCTCGCGGTGGCTTGAGGCAGGGAATTTGACTGACACACATAGGTCTGATTGACCTATTTGCCTATGTCGGGAGTGGCGGGGGCAGGGGGGAGTTTCTGTCCAGGGGGGGTTTGGGGTTCGGAGGAGGGTAGGCTACAGCACCGCATAGTTTTACAAATGTGGAATATTCATCAAAGGTATAGGAAGCATATAGCAGGAGTTTGGTTTAGAGAGGTTATGGAGCGCAGGGCTGCATTAAGAGAGAGGAAGAGCAATGATACTAAGCATAAGGAAAGGCATTAAAATCTAAATTATGAATCTAGTTAATCTTAGAGTGGTTACGATCAATATCTGTGGGCTCAATGATCAAGCCTAGCGACAAAGGGCTGCCATTATCCTAAAATCTATGTGAGCTGATATTTTATGTCTCCAAGAGACTCAAATAGAGGGTAGCAAAGGAGGAGTCCTCGAACAATTGGGGTTTTGTTTACTGATGGCTACTAAACATGGTACTAAGACAAGAGGGTTTGCGATTTTGACTCGAAGGAAAGACATAGTCGCTAAGAAGAAACGTTCCGACAGTTGAGGCCAGTGGGTTGTATTGAACTGCGTATTTGCTCCATGGCCGACAATCCTGAGGCACTGGAGTATCTAGATGCTGAGCTAGCAAACTAGCTACCCCACTACTAGTATGTAGTGGTTTTAATATTGATGGTCTTAGCGGGTTGTGGGGCAGTAATGGAGACATTTATTCTGGACGTAAAAAGAGAGTTTTTAAGGCTCTCAAAAACTTAGTTAATAATCATGGTCTAATAGACTCATGGCACCATTTAAACAGCAAAGACCCTGGCAGTACTTTCTTCTCCTCCCCACATAAGGCAGTTTTTAGGCTGGACTATTTCTTTGTTTCACATTCTTTAGCGTACCGGGGTAAAATTGAGAAGCACCCTAGGATATTATCTGATCACAACCCCATTGTCCTCACTCTGGTGTTTACTAATGTAGCACAGGGTGAACAGACCTGGAAGTTCAAAAGAGGGCTCTTGTTAGACCCCGATTATGTTACCCATATGAAGAAATGGATTAAGACATACTGGGATATAAATAGATATAGTGCTCGTGCCGGGTTGTATGGGACGCCTTTAAGGCCGGGATCAGAGGGGAGACATTTAGTTATAGTCTTTTACGACAGAAAAGGGAGAAGCAATGGGAGGCATTGCTGTATAAAAACTTAGCCAAAATCGAGGAGGAATTGGCAACTGCAGTGAAGGCAGGTTTAGCTTTAGAAGATATTATACTCAGGCTTGCCTGGGCGAAGGCAGAAATTGGAGACTGCGCTGCCTCAAAGGCAGCAGAGCTCTTCTTCGCTAAAAGAGAACATTGTCATGAATTTAGTGAATGGGTAGGCCATACATTGGCAGTTAGACTTAGGCAAAGGAGTGTTAGCTGAGAAATAAATTAAATTATAGATGAATATGGAAGCCTAATTACGGACCTACCGAGGATTCAAGAAGTGTTTCGGCAATTCTACGAACGCCTATATGGTGCAGAACCCTAATACAGCAAAGCTTAATCCAGGTCTATCTTAATAACACGCCACTGCAGAGCATTGAAAGCGAGGATAGCATGAAACTCAAGGCCATCCTAACACAAGATGAGATCCTTTGTGTCTTAAAGAATCTCCCTTCTGGGAAGGCCGCCGGACCTGACCAGATCCCCCTGGAGTTTAATAAAACTTTTTGGGAAGGAGTAGGACCCAACCTGGTCAAAATAATATGCTTGATACAATTTAGGGGTTCAATCCCTGACTCCTGGTCAGGGGGGGATATTATAATAGTTTAAAAAAAGGGGAAACCACCCCAGGAACTCGGGTCATATCAGCCAATTACCTTAATAAATAGCGATGTAAAGATATTATCTAAAGCTCTCACTACTAGGTAAAATCTCATTATCAGGAAAGTAATATATCCATACCAACATGGGTTTATTCCAGAGAGAGGGACCACCCAACACATTCGGCAGGTAATAACCTTATTCGACGCAGCAGAAGTCTCAGGGGGCCCTATGGCTATGCTGCTTTTAGACCCAGAGAAAGCCTTCAATAGGGTCTCCTGGGATTACTTATGGGAGGCAATGAGATGGTTCGGTCTAGGACAGGGGTTTATCAAGGCTATTCGACAACTAATATAGAGCACCAACAGCTCGCCTTAGAATCAACGGGAAATATACCGCACCTTTTGGGATAAAAAGGGGCACTAGGCAGGGGTGCCCCTGCTCACCCCTATTATTGTCAATTTATATAGACCCCCTATTACGGCAGCTCGAACCCAGCCGGGAAATCAAGCCTATTTAATACAATGAGATACCCACAAATGTCCTTGCGTACGCGGATGACGTTGCCCTGGTAACCCCTAATCCCTTAGCAGCAATAAAGGCAGTTGAGGATATAGCCTTAGCCTTTGGAGAGATCTCGGGATATGCCCTAAACAAACAAAAGACCCAAATTGTAGTGAATAGGGAGAATGTTCGTTCTGATCCACGAATGATAGACTCATCGGTATTTCTTGGGATTACCGTAACCTCAGATTTTGACAAATTAGTGGCTGTAAATATTTGATCCGATAATACGGAAGGCCAATACAGATCTGATGTAACGTGATTAAAATGATTTGTCTCACAAAAATTTTATATCTGTTTAGATCCCCTTGGAATTTGAGAAAAAATGGTTCACCATAGTAGATAATATGATTAATCCATTTATATGGGCCCATGGCAAAACAAGAAGGGCTCTTCGATATATGACTTTACCTTTGGATAGGGGAGGTTGGGCAGTCCCAGATTTTAAGCTTTATTATTGGGCCGCAGCACTTCAGTACATGTGGGGATGATTGGCGGGGGACCTAAAGAACCCGCCGATGTTGATAAGATACCGGATGTATATAGGTTATTGGTGGGGGAAGATGCAGTAAACTGCTTTTTGAAATTCAGCGAGCCCAGTTATTTTAAGGGAACCAAATTCAAAACTATGCAAGCAGCTTTTAAAATCTGGGCCGCCCTAAAGAAAAAGTCGGGCTTAGGGAGAAAGAACTTTTACACTCAATTGTTTGGTAACCCTACGCTCCCACAAATTGTTTCAGATCAAATTATGGCGGTGCGGGCAGTGCAAGGCCTTATGAAAGTTGGGGACCTAATGGGTTCAGATATTTTTTATCAATTGAAGGACATTCAGGATAAGTTCGGAATTGATGCAAGGATTTTTTTTTAAATATCTCCAACTTATTAAACTTATTAAAAAGGCGGATGAGTTTAATGGATTTGGCAAGGTTGAAACTATTGAGGCAATAAGAAGTAGTGAGGGTTGCACCATTAAAAGAATCTATAACGAATTAACTGCAACAAAATTGGATGATCTTGTAAAACATGGCAAGAAATGGGAATACAGGTTGGGCATCGATCTGGACAATTTTATTCAGTCCTTAGAGTTAGCACGGACAGTACTAAGTTCTGATGGGCTTCAGGCCCAGCACTACAAAACAGTATTTTCTATATACTACACACCGGCTAAGATTTTACAATGGGGGGACAAGAGGGTATTACATGTCTACGGTGTAATTCATCTAATGCGGATTAAATCATCCATTACGGTATTATTTTTTTAATCCACGCTGGGTTTTAAAGTTAAACTAACCCCAGCCTTAATGCTTCTTGAGTGGATAACAGCCAGGGGCAATCGTCGTTGGATTCTTTTCTTTTTCTTGCTTTGACTGTTTTACGAATAACTGTTTCCTCAGTCTGGCTAGATCAAGCCGCACCAACATTTCAATTATGGTTAGCTCGGCTTTTCTCAATATTTAATTTGGCAAGGGGAATATATGAAAGAAAGGGCAAACGAGGGAAATTCTTAGGTAGACTGATATGGGCTCCTATATATAGCTGGAAGGAATCGTTGGTTCATAATGGACCCTAGATACATTATTTTTTGCACAAAGAATGTGAGTCACGATATAGTTGGCTCACATATGAGTCCTCCAGTTACTCTTTTATATCACCCTTTTTTCCCCATTTATTCTATTTTAGGTTATATCCTTTTATCCTAGAAGGTTTCTTCCATTAGGTTTCATCATCTGACAAATATGTCCAATGTATTTTTGGTTTGTACAATGTATTGTGATTATCTATCCCTTTGTAAATTGTAAGTAATTGGCATATGCTGTGCAATAAAAAATATATTTAAAAAAAAAAAATAAGGTGGAAGACTCCTGTCGGGAGCATGAATGCTGACGACACAGCCTGGAAAATAAAGTACAAAATAAGGATGTGAGTAATGCGCAAATCAAAGGAGTGAGACACAGAGAAAGAGAGAAGGAAAAAAAAGCCAGAGAGGGAAGGAAAAAAGGGAGTGATTAAAGGGAGAAGGGAGAGAGAGTGAGAGAGATTGAAGGAAAGGAAGGAAGAGAGTGAAGAAAGGGAAGTGAGAGAGAGCGAGAAAAACTGCCGCTCCTGCACATCCATGACCAAATAATTACCTGCTGCCACCGGAGTGTCTACCAGTGGGCACTTCACGTGCCCGTAAAAGCTCAGCAGCCCGGCAGATCTCACAGATGTTGCTGAGTCATGAATGGCGGAGACCACACCCGCTTCTCCGCTGCCCGGCAGATCTCACACATGTCGCTGAGTCCTGAGTCATCAATGGCGGAGACCACATCAGCTTTTGGTGCCGCTAACTCTGTGCAATTCAAGTCAGTGCCACGTGGTGGTAGGCCGCTGATGGCCATACAACTTACGGTGCGACTAACCCTGTGCAACTCAAGTCCGCACAACATGGTGGTAGGCCTCTTACAGCCACATCAGCTCCGGGTGGAACTAACCTGTGCAACTCACACTTCGCCACGTGCTAGTAGGCCCCTGAGGGCCACATCATCTTCGGGTGGCACTAACTCTGTGCATCTCAAGTCTGCGCCACATGGTGGTAGGCCCCCGACGGCCACATCAGCTTCGGGTGGCACTAACTCTGCAACTCAAGTCCTAGGGTGCGACTAATCCTCTGCGTAGCTTTTCATGGACTCTTTATGATTCAGACTAGTGAAGCGTCCGCTATCCAGTCACCACCGGCAATAACGGATGTGACGCTGTCGATCCATTATATTTGCGTGGTCACATGGCCTGTGATGCATGTGCCGGATGGGTGTGGTGTGTGTGCAATCCTGCCCTCGATGAGTGGCTGTGAGATGTTGACAACTAGACCACTGCCCTGCACACCAACAGTGAGTACGCCTGCGACAGGTAGCTATGTGGGGCCAACGTCGGAACGTAATCGGAGTGGCGTGGCATACGACGGAACAGGGCTGGGATAGCCACAATGAAGCGGACGGCTTGTACTACTGCGTCTGTGAGTCGAGCGGACGGACAGAATTTGTCTGTCTGCGAACCTGGGTGCAAACTGTTTATAAGTCACACTACATAAGCATTGAAAAGCCATGTTGTGATTCAGTCCATCAGCTGGCATCTGTCTGAGGTATTTCTGCAAACATACCAGAGTTCTTTCTGTGAGAGATACCCCTTTCAAGCTGTGTCTCCCCACATCAGCAGGTAATGCCCCCTCTTGCCACATTACCAACATACCCCCAACAAACTTTTTGGGCCCGGAAGTGTCCCTGTGCGGTTGGACAAACAAGTCTCTTAGTCATGTATAGATTTACATATAAAGCATTTTATTTAAAGAAAACAACAACAAATACAACTGAAGGGAGTCTGGTGCTGTGGTCGCTGCCACAGAGTTGGGGTCACTGCCATTCAGGACTCAGGATACAGTTCCACATGTGGGATCGGCTAGTGCTGTACTGTGTTATTGGCACCACGTGTGGCCGGTCTTGCATATGGAAATATGCCGCACTGATCGAAGGGAGTCTGGTGCTGTGGTCGCTGCCACTGACTTGAGGTCACTGCCATTCAGGACTCAGGACACAGTTACACATGTGGGATCGGCTTGTGTTGTATAGGGTAAGTGGTATCACGTGTCGCCGGTCTTGCATATGGAAATATGCCTCACTGATCGAAGGGAGTCTGGTGCTGTGGTCGCTGCCACTGACTTGGGGGTCACTGACATTCAGGACTCAGGACACAGTTCCACATGAGGATCGGCTTGTGTTGTACTGGGTTAGTGGCACCACGTGTCACCGGTCTTGCATATGGAAAATATGCCTCACTGATCGAAGCGAGTCTGGTGCTGTGGTTGCTGCCACGGACTTGAGGTCACTGCCACTCAGGACACAGTTACACAAGTGGAATTGGCTTGTGTTGTTACAGGGTTAGTGGCATCACGTGTCGCCGGTCTTGCATATGGAAATATGCCTCACTGATCGAAGGGTGTCTGGTGCTGTGGTCGCTGCTACAGACTTGGAGTCACTGCCTTTCAGGACTTAGGACACAGTTACACATGTGGGATCAGCTTGTGTTGAACAGAGTTAGTAGCAGTACGTGTTCAAAATTCGAATTGCGAGCTTTGCTGCCTGCAGTGTAGACTTGTATTGAGTGTTCGTTTACACTTGAAGATGAATTTGGTGATTGTACTAAAGCTATAACTGATATAAAAAAAGTTCTTGAAGCAAGGATACTAAAAGGATATTATACAGATTTTAGGCCTGTGAAACTTACTTGCCTACTGGACTCTGTAATTAAAGAATCAAGACTTAATTTTAATTGTGAGCCCTGATGACTGCAGTGTAGGCCAGAGGTAGCGGTCAGCAAGGGCCCATAGCCATGTGGCATTGAGTTGAGGTGGACAGTTATCGGCACCAGAAGCATTGAGACTGTATGAGCCTGTGATGATGCGTGGTGCGGACGTGGCGCACTGGAGCAATGTCTCTTTTGCTTCATCTGCAATCGGGAGTCTATCTGAATTGTGAGCCCTGCTGACCGCAGTGTAGGCCAGAGGCAGCTGTGAGCAAGGGAATTGAAAGAATCTTCATAGCAGTCACAATCACCAAGTAATTCCAATTCAGTCTGCCAAGGTTTGAAGAGTTGCAGAAGAGGTAAATAGAAAAAATCTCTTATCTGGAGTACCGCAACTTAGTTTCCTGTGATTAATCAGATTTCCTTTGGCATGCTTTACCAAACATCCTTCAGATCCAATTACAGTGTATTTTCCTTCATTTATATTTTCAGTAACATTTATTTTAAAGTATAATGTTGCTGTATTTCATGTAGACATATGTTTCCAGGTAGAGACTTCTATTTCGATAGGACGTATCCAACATATTTGTTTTCAGAATATCTGTACTTTCCGGTTCATTCAGTGCCAAGTATTCAATTTCTTGTATAGATTTCAAATTTGATTTCGTGCTGCAGGAAGACCAATGCCCACATGCATCAAACAGAATTGCATTCGCAAACGGTGCGAATCGCAGAATTCGGACGTTTGCGAATGCAAATCCTGTTTTTGAGATGCATCATTCAAAATGGTATTTTTCTCAATCTGCGAATTCGCAAATGCGTTTGCGATTCCTTATATTCTCGCAATTTTAAGGAATCGCAAAAAAAACTCAAAAATGTGTATGCATCAAAATTCGCACATTGCGTTTTTACAAAGGATTCGCATTTAGGAATCTCTAAAATTAGAAGTACTGGGAGCAGTCGGTACATTTTTTTTTTTTGAGGAAACATGTGAAAGCAATTATTTGGGTACTTAAGGGGTTGTCAATGAGCAGCACACCTCTTTGAGGATGGCAGCAGTCATTTTTCTTGCCCGTCGCTGGAGGTTGAGAGCAGCAGGAAGGAGAAGGAGGATGCTCAGTGAAAGGATATTTAGATTGCGCATCACTTTGTTTGGACAGACACAGGCCGAAATCTATGACAAGTATAGGTTGAATGGTGACTCCATAATAGATCTCATTGCGGAATTAGACCCAATATTACGCAGACAAACACGTAGGACCCAAGCCATACCTACCCATGTGCAGGTCTTATGTTGTCTACACCTGTTAGCCTCAGGTTCCTTCCAGGGAGTAATAGCAATTGCTGGGGGGGTTTCACAGAGTGCACTTTCTAGATTTTTCAAAGAATTCCTAAATGTAATGCTGACAAGGATACAGCATCACATCTATTTGCCTAGAAATCAACAAGAGTTGTTGGAAACCAAGTTGGACTTCTACAACATGGCCAATTTCCCACATGTCATTGGTTGCATAGATGGAACCCATATTCCCATATGTCCTCCATCTACCAATGAGTACATTTTTCGGAACAGAAAAAACTACCACTCTTTAAACATCCAAGTAACTTGCAATTCCAAAACAATAATCACTGACCTAGTTGCAAGTTTTCCTGGGAGTGCCCATGACTCATATATATTCAAACATAGTGCAATCCATGGGCGACTGTTGTCTGGTGAATTCGGAGATGGATATTTGCTAGGTAAGTCATGCATTACTACTCAAATTACATTGCTCTTACTGTTACATGAAGACTTAACTGTTATTCCAATATTTGCAACTCTCATAGGAGACAGTGCATATGGTGTGAGAACATATATACTAACACCATACCTGAATCCATCAACCCAGAAGCAGCAGAACTACAACCATGCCCATATTTCAACTAGAAATGTTGTGGAACGGACCTTTGGGGTCATGAAGTCTAGGTTCAGGATACTTCACAAAACTGGGGGAGCATTGCAATATCGCCCAGATGTATGCTGCAAAATTGTAGCGACATGTGCCATCCTCCACAACATTGCCACACGGAGAGGCTTGGAACTGGATGCAGAAGACATTCTACCAAATAATGACAACCAGCCTCAACAACCTCATGCAAGAATGCGTGGACCTGATGCTGCAGAAGGAAGGCGAAGACGAGCAGAAATCACAGAGCATTATTTTTAAAAAAAGGTAAGAAACCAGATAATGTCATGTGTTCAGAATGATTTTAATTGTAGAAGAAATTAGCAATAATGTCAAACCAATGTAACATGAACGCAAAAGAAGTTGTAAATTAAAGAACATCTAGCTTTCAATTTTCAGCTGCTTAAACCCACTATTGGCAAGTTGTGATGCATTCATCATTTATCACATTCATTTTCGTCCTCTCACACCTAAAGCCTTGCATTTACTACTCTTGACAGATGTAGATGTAGATGTGTGTCCCTGCAGTGTCACATGTCTGGCACTACGTCGGCCAACCACCGTTTCAGTTTTTGATGCTATAATCACTTCTGCACCATCATTTGCATTGCACCCTTTTGTTGATGGAAACACAGTCACGTTTTCCTGCATCACCTCCTTGGCATTACTTTTGGCAGCCATTTTAACTGACAGGGCCTTGCAGCATTTCTTTAAGTCCTTTTGCATAGACATTGCTATTGTAATTAGTGTGGTGTTCGTGTTGCATATACGATGTATTGCTCTGGTGTACGTGTGTATACTAGAGTACATTCTCAGGTGCCTATTCGCATTTGCAATGTTCTGTGCCTCCATGGCATCAGACATTCTCTCCATGGCTGTTGCCATGCGCTCAAATTGTGAAGTATTGGCCAAATGTGCATTTTCAAAAACAGAAATCATTCTGACAAGGCTGTCACTCATGGTGCTAATGTTGCTTTTGATGTGGCTAAGTTGGCCCTTCATAACCCTGATGTCTTTGCCTTGCAGCCTTTGAACTTTGAGGAGCTTTTTCTCCACCACACTGGCCTGGCTGTCATCTGGTGTGGACATTGCCTGGTGATCAGGACGTGCTCTTCTCCTGTAAAATTGTCTGAGTCTACTGCGTTGATTTATTGTTTTCGTTGCATTACTTCCAACAGGTTCTTGCAAATTGTCCTGTGTATTGATATTTTCATCACTGTCAGACTCTTCCAGTTGTCGTATCCTTTTACATTTTTTCTTCAGAGATACTGTTGGAGAAGGAACATTTTGACTACGGACTGGCATGTCCTCTATGTCTGCATTGACAGTGTTCTCCAAATCTGTGATTTCCATCTCTTGAAATAAATCTACGAATTTAAAAAAAATGTTTGATTCACATTATTAAAGTTATGTCATTTACCTTCTAACTCAAATAAAATGCTTTTCTTCAATAAAAGAAGCGTGTTCTTTATGTAGCAATTCGACTACTCTTCAGTCCTCTGACTTCGTAAGTCATTTGTGAATGTTTCATTCAAACAAATGTTAAGATTAAACTTCAGACGAACTACATCTCCCAAAATGCACTGATGCATTGCAGACTCCCATTTATTCCTATGACTCTTTTAGTGTGTGTTTCAGAGAACATGCTGTAAATTAATATTACATTTCAGATTTTTTCAGTAGGCAAATGTCTGTGACATATCTTAAGTAAGAAAATTTACAGTTACACACTTACCTTGCGAAGTACCAGGCTTTTCAGATGTATCTATGTTGGTCACTCCAACCACTGCTTCAGTAAGCAGGGTCCCCTCAACCATCTCCTCCAGTGGGGTGTTTGGTTTATCCTTTGGGGGTCCACCACCTGTCTTGTTTGCATATTTTATCCTGGATGCAATTTTGTCCTTAGCACGGCTGCGCAAGTCATACCAGCGTTTTTGTAAGTTTGTAATATCTCTGTGGGCAACCCCCACCGCATTCACTTTCGATTGAATGGCCAGCCACAGTTTCCTCTTCACTCCTTCTGGAACCTTCAAGGAATCCTTACCAAAAAGCTGGTCATGCCTCAGAGTGACCTCTTCAATTAATATTTCAAGTTCCTGGTCACTAAACTTTAATTTTCGCTTCCTTGCTTGCACGTCTTCAACGGCACTTTCCGCAGCCATCTCTCCGTCAAGGGCACACCAAACACACTCCTCCAGTAGCTGAAAGCAGAGCTTCAACTGCCAACCGCCACTCCCAGTTTAAACTGAACTTCAGCTGTGTCTAATCTGTGTACTGGTTTCCTGGGTGTGTCCTCATTGGTATGCATGAAAATGCGAATTCGCATTTTGCAATGTGCGAAGTCGCACCGGAAAAAATCGCATTTTTCTTGCGATTCGGAGAAAAATGCGAATTTTACCGAATCGCAAAAAAAATGCGAAAAAAATGATGCATACCATTATGCGATTCCTAATCTGCGTTTCGCTAATTTTCGCAAATTAGAGAACGCAAAAAATAACTTTGATGCATGTGGGCACAAGACTTATCCAGATGATTCCCCTTGACTTTGGATATAAACTTGTAGATGTCTATCGACGCGACCATTTGTAGGATCTAATTTCTTGAAGTGAAAGCATCTTTAAGGTGAAGCTGTACAATTTTTTGCTAAATGTCTTGTCCTGTGAAATTTTTTCCCACATTTCTTTCAATTCGGTCTTCTCAGACTTGCCAATATATGACGTGATACAGCGAGAAACAGCAGTTCAGTTATGTGCAACATATTATATGTCCATATTTGCATTCCACATCTTGTAAATCACCGCATTGTAATCTTTAATGTACTTTGATTGTCCTGTTCTTTTTATATTATAAGTATTTTTGGGTTATTTTCGAGTGATATTACTCCTCACTGCTGACATAAAACTGTTCAGTCTTCCTTGCAATGACTTATGGTGCACTGAGTTAGTAGTACCTTTGGCGCTCAGCGTGTACGTTCCCTGCGATGATGCGTGGTTCAGGGGGGGCTGCACTTGTACCAATGTCTTTTGCCTATTGAATTCTGCCTGTTATAGAGAACATTGGTCCCTATTTTCAAAGGAAGAATCACCTATATACAATAATCATACTCTAAATGGGTAGTATGTCTTTTGTCCAGCCGGACAAGAATTTATTTTACATATATATATATATAAAATTGAATTGTTAGAAACACTTGATGACAAGTGGGCACAGTTGTGACCCACAAAACAATGAGACAAAACAACGAAACACAGAATGGCCTAAGGGCAAGGTGAAATACGTCTGTACATTGTTACCAGTACGGCCTGCCCGGGCGACGCATCATCGACACAGTAGATCCCACACGTGCAATTGTGTCCTAAGTCCTGAATGGCAGTGACACCAAGTAGTTGGCCGCGACCACAGCACCAGACTCCATTAGATCAGTGAGGCATATTTCCATATGCAAGACCGGCAACACGTGATGCCACTAACCCTGTACAACACAAGGCGCGACACGTGCTGCCACTAACTCTGTTCAATACAAGCCGCAACACGTAGTACCACTAACCCTGTTCAACAGAAGCCAGGCAGAATTCAATACTGTTACAAAAAAACAAGGGAACCCAAAAGGTATAGTATAGGGACCTTGGGCAGTATCATGTTATAGAGAACATTGGTCCCTATTTTCAAAGGAAGAATCACCTATATACAATAATCATACTCTAAATGGGTAGTATGTCTTTTGTCCAGCTGGACAAGAATTTATTTTACATATATATATAAAATTGAATTGTTAGAAACACTTGATGACAAGTGGGCACAGCCGTGACCCACGAAACAATGAGACAAAACAACAAAACACAGAATGGCCAAAGGGCAAGGTGAAATACGTCTGTACACTCCTATTTGAAAACTTTAACAGACTTAAATCATTCTTTTATACACCATTGCACATTACAATATTGTATAATCATATTGCATATGGCGTTTTTTGGTGTAGACGACGTTTCGATGCCAACACTAGATACTGGGCATCATCCTCAGGACAACTTAATAATTCATTGTTGTCTTTAAGAATTTACAATTGCACGATGCCTTTATCGCATTACTGTATATATACATGACACAGGGAAAGTAAATGGGGAAGAAAACAAAAAGAACATAGATTGATAAACATGAATGTTGCTAGGCGTGTAAACAATGGTGACTGTCGTGGGTTTAAAATCGGCGAGATGCTATCTTCTGTCCCTGCATGTTGATTTACATAGGTCAAACCAGTCAGAAGGTAAAACTCAGGATCGGACAGCACCGCAGCAGGATCCGCTGTAAAACAGCCAACGCCCCCCTCGTGGATCATTTCACAGAGAAAGGACACACTGAAAAAGATTTGATTTGGACTATAATAACACTGATCAAACCCCCATCAAGGGGAGCGGATGTCTCTATGCTACTTAACAAAGAAGAACTGCATTGGATTCTAAAGACTAACAGTTTCCGCAGTGGGTTAAATCGCCTTGAAGACTGGACCTCCCTTCCTGTGTAATTCTGTATAAAAGTCAATAATTAATTGTACTGCCTTTTCAAGTCACCTGCATCGTTCTCACTTCCACTATCGACAAGACACTCACCCTTCACCACACTAATATGCCCTGTGCACTCCTTTTCAAAATGGCCACTTCATTTCCACACTGTATCCCCTGAACCTCAGTCCTTCCTCTGTCTCCACACCCATCTGACACTACCTCCTTAGCCCTTCCTCTCTCTCTACGCCCATCGAATGCTACAATAGGGCTTCCCCAGATGGCTGCCATTCTCTACCATGAAGCCGGACTAGCCATTGAGCTCCTGTTCTTGAAGTAAGTCCCTTACAGTTCCCAATCCTGGAACTCGAGACCATGTGCTGCCCACCGCTATTGCAACCCGCGTTATAATAAGTTTGCATACCCCCACTCTTTCGGATTGTGCGATCGCGCACTTGGAAGGAATCATTATCTCTACAATTCAATTGGACTCCACCACTAGCACGGTAACTACAGCCCTTCCGAAATTCGGCTCACCAGTTTGCTGCTGCCTCCTCACACTGGCTTGAGCATTATTCAGTCTACTCCCCTTTCCCTTCTAGATCTCAATTAGCTGGCTCACTGCCCTTTTTGACCGCGAGCTATCGCGCCCGCTCCTGATCCCTATTGCAGGTACCGCTCCATTCACGAGCCCGTTTTTTAAACCCAACTCACGCCATGGCACTGAAACAATCCTTTTTATGTAGCCTTTCAGACTCTGTGTCAGCCCGTAAATAATGCATGCTCATGTCTCATTTCATCGACCACTGCGCCGTAATTATGAGGGATCAAATCACGGCATGAGTCAACATCGGTTTTGAACTAATGCATGAATCATTCGAATGTGCCCATACCAATCACTGCGCCGTTTTTAAGGTAATCCTTCCACATGTTTATATAATGCATTAATCCCTCCTCGTCCTTTTATTGTGCTACCGCCCTTGGTCTCATTACTCCGACCACTGCGCCGTAATTACGAGTGTTCACGTCACGACATAAGACTGCATCGGCTTTTGAACTATTGCATGAATCCTCCAAATGTGCTCTCTCCTTCAGGTTACCGTACCGATCACTGCGCCGTTCTCCCATATGTTTATTTAAACAGTATCGAACATTGTTCCTCCTCCACCTTGCCTTGCTTTGGAATAATGGATTTGATCTGTAAAGAGTGGACTCACCTCACACTGCCTGCGCACAAAAAGCACTCAGTCACGCCAATCATAGTTTTTAATCCTTTCTCACCCACTTGTTGCCCCACACATCTCGCCGATTCTAAACCCACGACTGTCACCATTGTTTACATGGTTAGCAACATTCATGTTTATCAATCTATGTTCTTTTTGTTTTCTTCCCCATTTTCTTTCCCTGTGTCATGTAAATATACAGTAATGCGATAAAGGCATAGTGCAATTGTAAATTCTTAAAGACAACAATGAATTATTAAGTTGTCCTGAGGATGATGCCCAGTATCTAGTGTTGGCATCGAAACGTCGTTGACACCAAAAAACGCCATATGCAATATGATTATACAATATTCTAATGTGCAATGGTGTATAAAAGAATGATTTAAGTCTGTTAAAATTTTAAAATAGGAGTGTACAGACGTATTTCACCTTGCCCTTTGGCCATTCTGTGTTTTGTTGTTTTTTCTCATTGTTTCGTGGGTTACGGCTGTGCCCACTTGTCATCAAGTGTTTCTAACAATTCAATTTTATATATATATATGTAAAATAAATTCTTGTCCGGCTGGACAAAAGACATACTACCCATTTAGAGTATGATTATTGTATATAGGTGATTCTTCCTTTGAAAATAGGGACCAATGTTCTCTATAACATGATACTGCCCAAGGTCCCTATACTATACCTTTTGGGTTCCCTTGTTTTTTTGTAACAGTATTGAATTCTGCCTGGCTTCTGTTGAACAGGGTTAGTGGCACTACGTGTTGCGGCTTGTGTTGAACAGAGTTAGTGGCAGCACGTGTTGCGCCTTGTGTTGTACAGGGTTAGTGGCCTCACGTGTTGCCGGTCTTGCATATGGAAATATGGCTCACTGATCTAATGGAGTCTGGTGCTGTGGTCGCGGCCAACTACTTGGGGTCACTACCATTCAGGACTTAGGACACAATTGCACGTGTGGGATCTACTGTGCCGATGATGCGTCGTCCGGGCAGGCCGTACTGGTAAGAATGTCTGTTGCCTACTGGACTGCGTCATCTGCAATCGCGACTCGATCTGCATTGTGAGCCCTACTCACCGCAGTGGAGGCAGGAGGCAGGGGTGAGAAAGGGCCCACAGGCACGTGGCGTTGACTTGAGCAATGTCTGTTGCTTACAGGACTGCATCTGCAATTGCCACTCCATCTGTATTGTGAGCCCTACTCACCGCAGTGTAGGCTGAAGGCAGCAGTCAGGAAGAGTACACAGGCACGTCGTGTTGACTTAATCAATGTCTATTGACTACTGGACTGTGTAATCTGCAATCGCGACTCGATGTGAATTGTGAGCCCTACTCACCGCAGTGTAGGCCGGAGGCAACGGTGAGAAGGGCCCATAGCCACCTGTTGTTGACTTGAGCAATGTCTGTTGCTACTGGACTGCGTCATCTTGAATCCCGACGCGATCTGAATTGTGAGCCCTACTCACTGCAGTGTAGGACGGAGGCAGCGGTGAGGAAGGGCACACAGCCATGTGGCGTTGACTTAAACAATGTCTGTTGCCTACTGGACTGCGTCATCTGCAATTGCGACTCGATGTGAATTGTGAGCCTTGCTGTCTGCAGTGTAGAGCGAAGGCAGTAGTTTGTACAGATATAAGTCCGCGGTGCTGTGCCGCTGGGGGCCTGTGTAGTGGACGTCCGTGATCGGCTGAGGAGTCTGGCGGTCAGGTCGGCGATCTCGTGGCAGGGTGAGGGGCACTACCCTGGCAGACGCTTTAGCCTTCCCATAAGTGAACCGCGGCCAGAGCTCCGGCCTATTTATTCACACTTCTACGCTAAAGTGGCGTATGCCGGACCAGCCCACTCTGGTTACGCTTATGCATACAGGGGGGACGACACAGCTACATGACTGAGATCCCTAGTGTTTGACGTACCATGGTTGGGTCCACTGTCCACAACACTACAAGCACCAGTAGTATTTGTGCACTTGGAGAGATGTGTGTTGTGCATACTGAGATGTGTCCAGCACATCACAGCTAAACTTTGCATTGTGAGCAATGTTATTCATGGGTGAATTGCTTCGTTCACATAGTTTGTTCACACCTGTCCCAATATTCAGCTATTGTGTGGCTGAGGGGTCATGTTTTTGGAAAGTTTGCTGTCTTGTTCTGCGCTGCCTCGGTGGTAGAGGGAGTGGGGGGGAGGTCCTGAGGGTTGTGGCAGTGGATGTTGTGTGCTTCTTGGGTGCCGCAAAAAAACTATAGGTGAAATGAACATTATAATTAGAAGTTAGCATTAAAAAAACATGGAAACTCACTGTAAAAAACATAGGTTTCAGGCACGTTATTGAAAGAAATTAGCATTTAAAAACCTTTGAAATTAACTGAAAAAAACATAGGTTTCAGGCCCTTTATAGTTAGAAATTAGCATTTAAAAAACCTTAGAAATTCACTGAAAAACCATAGGTTTCAGACATGTTATAGTTAGAAATTAGCATTTAAAAAACCTTAGAAATCCACAGAAAAAACCATAGGTTTCAGACATGTTATAGTTAGTTGGACATTTCACTCGTACAAAACCATAGAAATTCCCCAGTTATAATTAGTTCAGCTAACTATAACTCACGCCCCCGCAATGCACAGCTGATGACGTCAAATATTACATCATTCATGACATGGTCAGTGACATCACTGATGACATCATCCAGTAACTGCGCGGTGCTGCGGGAGGGGTGGGCTGCATCAGCCTGGTGGGTGCGCAGTTGCGAAAATGCGATGTTGCTGTGCTTAATGATGCGATCTAATCTCTGACCTCATTCACTTTTATGTCTGTCGCATTTTAAGGACCTGCTGGACCGTACTGTAGGCCTGAGCCAGTGGGCAACACTGCTGTCCGGACATGTGGCGTTGGCTTTTAGGGGACTGTAGTGAGCCGATTACTAAGTGTATATGCACACAGGCTTCCGCCACTGCATTACACGCGCACATTATGCTTCTAGCATGCGCTCTGTTCCTTTGTATGTGAACCTTGGTATAACATATCATTATTTAACCTTGTGTATTGTCGTGCACTCCAACTCCTCTTTCAACCACAATTACCACTAACAGTTGGTAGAGCGTACTTCAAAAAAGAAGGATGCATTCAACTGGTGTTTTCTATTAACCTTGAAATAAACCTTCATTTACCTCCAGACGTTTCCACCATTAAATTATTACTCCTTTTTCAGACACTGAATTGATTGAGCCAAAATGGGCGGAGTGGGTGCTCACCCCGACATGATGCCCACTGCATTCTGACGCCTTCCATCGTGGTATCAATACACCGTCCGTGACCGGAGACCTGCTCTCCTACCCTACAAAGGTACCCCGGATTCGGTACTGCAACTAGGAAGTGTTGGCAGCCATTTTGTGATTCCGTTGAAGCGAGTAAGGGTAAAAAAGGGTAAAAAAGTAGGAAAGAGGAGTGTAGGAGCACTGTAACCTCTGTGGGGTGTTTAGGGTGTGCTATACAGGGAGTGTGAAGCAAAGTATTCACCCCTAGCAATGTGAAAGTGCTGTTTTGCCCAGAGTGAGATGGTGCTGAGGTGAGGTGCCGGTACACTCTGGGATGAAACCATGTGCCTAAACCGTGAGCTGATTGCTGTAAACTGATGTGCTTTGGGCACTGTAGCATATTGGCCGCTGTAGCATAGCTGTGCAAGTGGTGTTAGTATGCGTTTAGACTATAGCAGGAGTGGGAAGCAAACTACTCAGTCCTACCGGTCTGAAGACTCTGGGATCAAACTGTTAGCCTAAGCCGTGAGCTGATTGCTGTAAAGTGATGTGCTGTGGGCGCTGTAGGATACAGCCCACTGTAGCATACCTGTGTAAATAGTGTTAGTATGCATTTATACTATACCGGAAGTGGAAGCGAAGTTCTCATGCCTACTGGTGTGAAGAGTCAGGGGTCAAACTGAGCTGATTGTTGTAAAGTGATGGGCTCTGGGCGCTGTAGCATACTGGCCGCTGTAGTATAACTGTGTAAGTAGTGTTAGTATGCGTGTATACTATATAGGGAGTGGGAAGCGAACTACTCACCCCTACTGGTCTGAAGACTCGGGGATTAAACAGTGAGTCTAAACCGTGAGCTCATTGCTGTAAAGTGATGTGCTCTGGGCGCCGTAGCATACCTGTGGAAGTGTTAGTTTGCGTTTATACAATGCAGGGAGTGGGAAGCGAACTACTCACCCCTACCGGTCTCAAGACTTGTGGATGAAACCATGAGCTCATTGCTGTAAAGTCATGTGCTCTGTGTAGTATTCCAATGTAAGTCATAGTAGAATGTTAGTATGTAATGCTACTAGACTGTAAGTATGTAATGTTATAATGTAGGGCTGTCATGAGGGGAATCTTGGGGAGTTTGTACACGGTGCTCGAGAACACGGTTGCCTTGCTGTCTGCTCCTGTTGGTGGCTGTTTAAGCTGACTTCTTTTCCTGCAATAAATCTGCTTATCAGATCCACTGCTGTCTGCTTCTTCACTACATAAATTTGCCGACGAGCAGGAGAAGGTAAAAAGAAGGCAGCACACACCAATATTTCGAGCTTCCTTACGTTCTGCTGAAGACCCGTTTTCTTCGTGAAGCTGTTTCTACTCATCCCGGGGTTGTCGGCTCATCGAACTATGTCATCCGACCGCTGGTAGGATTTATATTTTTTGATTTTGGGCTTCCACTGCCTCTTCACTACACTCTGGTCACTGTACTACATGTGTGCAATTAGTGTTCGTTTGCGTTCATACTGATGCAGCGCTTACCCAGAAATATCACCAACCCAGGGTCCAGGTCACTCCGGTGGGGCCCATAACACCGAAGTACCACACACCTAGTCACACACACTTTACACCAGATCCTTGCAAATATATATAAAAAATTGGGTTGAGTGAATTCTCTCCTATGACAGGATACCTTTAAGCACAGATTTTAACACCAACATTTGTTTTCATCAATAATCCTACTGACTAATCTATGCATCAATGTACCTTGCCAATTAGGTTGATGGACCAATTAGTTGAGCAAGTTGATGGTGATTGTCAAGACCAGCTTAACCTCACTACAACAATACATTGATTTGCATAATTAATTGACTAAAAGAATCACAAACACCTGAAATCATTTTAAAGATTTTATATAATTAATTTGCATAAAAGAAAATTAGCATTTATTCTGTCATTATTAATTCTCACTGAGCATTGCCATTTATTCAGGAAATAAATCAAAAAACTGTTAATAAAAGACATGAAGAGAAAATTCAGGTTCACATTAATTCCATTATTCTCTAAATAATATTCTATGGTCATGTAACTGAAAGATAAATTCTTCATGAAAAAGATCAGAGAACCATAGTTAAAACATGCATTTAAATTTAAAGATTTCTACACTAAAACCTTCCTACCCAGCACCAAAACCCAAACTATACTTAACTAACCCTGGCCACCTCGGCGCAATCTCTTACCCAGGCTAGTGTCCCGCTACAATCTCCAACCTACCGGGGTTATCAGTGAGCATTCTGGCATAGTTTCAGGCTCCCACCATCCCTCCAAACAGCTGCAGTACAATCAGCATCTCTGTGATCAACTTCTCTCTGACACTAAACCCCAATTTTGGTCAGATATTTACACTGTATTTGCTGGCCCTCTACCCTCAAATGTTTCAACTCTTGCTGTTTCCCTTTCTCTGATTGGTCATGACATTACGGTTCTTAGCTCTCAGGATGTCTGTTAATTGACAATGTATTTTTTAACTTTCAGGATGTCCATGAATAGCTTCCTGATTAAAAAGCTGACAGATACAGATTAGACTGTCCATGCATTTCTCAACTTCCAGGATGTCTGTGAATAACTTTGTTTGACAAACTGATAAATACAAGTTCGACTGTCCCCATTCATCATCAAGCATTTAAATGTTCATTGGCAGTGATTCAGCTGTTTCCACATGGTCATTTCTTGGAAGGCATTTGACTTTTCTCTGTGGCCGATATTCAGCTGTTCTCGTGGTTTCATTTTGGCTCACAGCCACTCACCGGCATTCATATCAAATGGCCTCGAACATAGTCAGCTGAGGTTGCAAAGTTTTAATTGAAGCACAGAGCATGTATGAGTTTCTCTCAGCAAGATGATGTAAGCTTTTTCTACTGCGAAGAACCGGGAAAAGCGAAGCCATTTTGGAACTGGCAACCAGCCAAAACTACGATAAACACAAAAAGAAAATGTAAATACACAGAATCCATTTTGGAACTGGCAACCAGCCAAAACTACGATAAACACAAAAAGAAAATGTAAATACACAGAATATAAGTGTTTTCTGTCCCCCCTCCCACCAGTGCTAATATTTATCCTTTAAAACTGTTACCTAGCAGCAAAGCATCACACTGCAAGCAATTAAAATGAAGCAGAAAAGCAGCATGCAATGCACAATGTACATTACAACATAGACATGCACTATAACACCACTTAAATGCACAAAATAGATTAAACATGCGTTTTATATCATTAATTAATGTTAATCAACCTTGTTAGTGCAAAGCATTTCCCACATGTAATGTTTGTGTTTTTAGTTAATGCACAGCAATCAAAATTATTATATTTACTTTGTTATGGTGGGTGATTGATCTGAATCAATACTAATTCTGTAGTTCTGCAGTAAGCAAAGCATCATGGCCTTATGGAGCGCCACCTCCCAGCCGCAGCTTATACAAAGTCCCGGGGTGTGCATCCGTGGGACATTTATGTTTGCTATTACGGTGAACAACCTTTACAACAAAACTTTTACAACGCACTACCATTACAACGAGGTCATTACAACGCAAACCGTTACAACGCATTGCGCTGGGGGGCGCTCTAGGATAGGGAATAAGTTTAATTTACTATCCAACACCTTCCCTAGTGTCCACGGGGACTGGTGTTGGAAAAGTAAATTAAACTTTTCACTATCCAGCACCTCTAAGCGCTATGCGTTGTAATGGATTGCGATGTAAAAACCGCGTTGTAAAGGCATGCGTGGTAAATGCATGCGTTGTAACGTCATACATCCGCTATTACAGGGTGGGAGCATGACTTTTCCCCTGTGATAGCAAATCCTTGTTTGCCTAGTTGTAGCGAGAGGAGGAAAGCCTTGTTTCACTTCAATAAAGCGGATTCAGATGGTAAAAATGGAGAAAAAAACATGAAGCCGGGTCTCAGCCGTTCATTTAAATGAGCCCCCTGTTGGGTAATGTTCTGGGGCCAATCCCATTATTATATTGCAGGGTCTCTGCAGCACTGGGGACCTTAATCTTGCATGTAAATTAGCTGCGTTTCGCAGCCTAGGGGATCGCAACCTCCCCGGGTATTTTTTTTTAATTAATTGTTCGGGGGGCTTTAAGGCCAACTCCAGTCCGGGGATTGCCACCCTCTGGGGCTTTAGTTAAATATGCAGAGTGGGCCTCGCCAATCCCTGAAGCTTCGGTGGCCCTAGGCATTGCCTTATTGGTTCTGTAATCACACAGGCAGTACTCATGGTGTTATAAAGTGATACACTCATAGAACTCTTGCAGTTGTAGAATTACCCAGGCTTCATTTATGTAATAGTCTGTTGGTTTATATTTGGTAGGTGCACCGCATAATTACAAATGTTTTCCCCCATAACCTCCTATCAACCGCCAATTTTCACAATAAACTACAGACAAGTGTTGTCAGAAAAAGAAAACCTATACACTCACTTATTTATTGGAATAAAAACTTTATTAAAACAACACAAATAAATGGAAAGGCAGCTTTGTTTGAACAAACAACAGTATAACATGAAATACGTGGGTGGGACTCCTCCGGAAGCAGCGTACAAAACCTGAAAGACAAAAATGAAACATAAGTGTGTTTGCCATGTGGAAGAGGAAAAGCAAGGTAGTCCGAATGAAAGGAAGATAGAGAGAATGGGAGGGAAAGGGAGTGGGTGGAAGGGAGAAGGGGAGACAGTGTCAAAAGAACAGAGGTAGGAGGAGACAGAGCGTCGGCCTACTGCACCCATCCTTCACTGTTCACCTCCCGTCACCCGTGTGTCTGGGACGCTGGGATCTGCGAGAAAGAGTGAGGTCCAGCAAGTCCTTAAAATGAAACAGAGATATGAATGAGGCCAGAGATTACATTATCATCTAAGGCAACATCGCTTGCCTGCACCTGTGCACCCAGGCTGCTGCACCCCAGCCCCCGCACTGTGCTCAATTGCAACTCCTGCGCACCAAGGCTTCACTGCTCACCTGCCACCACCGGTGTGTCCAACAGCGTGCCAGTGCGAGCTCCAACTGCGGAGGGCCTCTATCAGGGTGGCACAGCAGGTCTCCGGGCAGGGAGGGTGTCTTGATACCATGATGGAAGGCGTCAGAATGCCCAGGGCATGATCACGCGCTGAGCTCCCGTTCCGCCCATTTTGGCGCAACAAACTCAGTGTCTGAAAAGGGAGCAATAATATAATGCTGGAAGCGTCTTAAGGTAAATGAAGGTTTATTTCAAGCTTAATAGAGAACACCAGTTGAGTGCATCCTTCCTTCTTGAAATACGATCTACCAACTGTTAGTGGTAATTGTGGGTCAAAGAGGAGTTGGAGTGCACGTGAATACACATATGTTATGCCAACGTTCACCTACAAAGGAACAGGCTAATGCTAGAAGCATAATGTGCATGTGTAATGCAGTGGTGCAAGCCTGTGTGCATTTACACTTAATAATCAGCTCACTACAGTGCCCCAAAAGCCAACGCCACGTGTCTGTAGGGCAGCGCTGCCCGCTGGCTTAGGCCTTCAGTACGGTCCAGCAGGTTCTTAAAATGAGACAGAGATGTGACTGAATGAGGTCAGAGATCACATCATTACACACAGCAACATCGCTTGTTCACACCTGCACACCCAGGCTGATGTACCACACCCCTCCCGCCGCAACACGCTCAATTGCAGCCACTGTGCACCCAGGCCCCACTGCTCACCTGCTGTCATTGTTGTGTGTCCAAACACGACGTCCAGCAGAGTTCACAATTCAAATGGAGTTTTAATTGCCAGGATGGTGTACACCTCATGGATCCCTTTTTTTTAATTGCGCATTGTGATATACGAGGTGGATGCAGTGATATCACCTGAGGCAGCGTGGAAGGACAGGGACATGTGGCGTTGTCGTTATCCTATTTATACATACGAAAAGTGGGCTGGGCTTGCGTACGCCAGGCCAGCGTAGGGGTTGTGAATAATTATTCCGGGTACCAGGGCGTTGTTCAGTTCCTGCCTGGCCAGGAAGTGTACTTATCTGTATGTCCCTGTTGCAGTTTTGACGTCATACAATCCGCAATTTACATTAATGTAGCATGTACCGGGAGGGCGGTAACTATCGCTACTGAGATGCTGTCTGAAACCATTGAATGGCCAACATCACATGTTGTTGTCAAGCTTGTGGATATGCGCCGAAACGCATGTCAATGGTGTGCGGTATTATTGAAAGTGTTGCTATCGCGAAGCGCACACATGTAAATGTGCTCGGATGGAGGGAGGATCTGCAGTGAGTAGGGTGACCAACCGTCCGTAAATTTCACGGACTGCCCATAATTTGGGCCTCTTGTCCATCGTCTGTAAGGGTTTCTTCCACGGATGCCTTTTGTCCGTAATTTCAGACATTGGCGTGAGCTTCCCCCTGCAAACAGCCTGTAACTTTCACTGCAGGGGCAGCTCATGCTACTGCTGTGATCTGTGGCCTGCAGCAGCCCCTTCCTGGTCTGGCACTGACTGCTATCAGGCCCATTATCATTCTGTATGTTGGCATAATTATCACATACAGAATAATAATGGGCCTCTCTGCCCAGTGACAGCATTTCGGATCCGTTGTTTTTAGGTCTCGCCTAGCGATACAGCGCCATGCACTGCTCCCGTAAACGAGTTCGATTGTTGCCGACTTGCTTAGCGATGCGGGACAGGAGAGGTGCACAAGCTTTTAAAGACATTGGTGACATGAGCTGTGAACGCGCTCTTTTGGAGACATAAGCTGTGAACCTGCGCTCTTTCTTCTTTAGCTTGCTGTGTTAACATGCCTTGAACGTGTACTTTTTTCACGTGCTTTTAATAAAAACGCTTAAGCGCTTAATGTGCACACACTTAAATAAGTACGATTAAAAGTGGCGCCATGATTTTGCATTGCGTATGTAGTACGCTATTCATTAACACTTTAGGTCGAGCGCTTAAAATAAGTACGATTAAAAGTGGCGCCATGTTTTTGCATTGCTTACTTCTTAGTCTATCTATTAAAAAAAGTTTGTTGTGCAGCACACGATTGCAGTGTAAATAGGCTAGATAGAGGCTTTAGGCATATTTGCAAAAGTTTCCTTAACTTAGTGAAGCATTTCTCTCACGCGCTTTTAATAAAAACATTACCTGGGATTGCTTAATGTGCATGCAGTTTATTTGGTATTAGTAGTGCGGTATAAAACATTACAACATACGCATGGTAGTTGTAGATTTGCAGTACAGCCTATCTATACGCCTTTCATGCCGCATTAACACTCCTCTTATACGCCTGTCATTGGCAGTTTATTTGCTATTACTAGTGCAGTGTAAAACATTACAATATACGCAGGGTCATTGTTAGTTTGCCGTTCTGCCTACCTGCACGCCTTTCATGCCGCATTAACATTCTTTTTCCTTGTTGTGCTGCGTTAACATGTGTTCTCTTTGTCATAAACACTTCTGTCACGCGGTTTTAAAAACATAAGCTGGGAACGCCTAATGTGCATGCAAATTAGTGCTGCAATGTTAACACACTTTCTTTTTGTATATGTGTTATTAGCAGTTTATAGCTTTTTTGCTATAACTAGTGCGGTATAAAATATTACAATTTACGCATAGTCTTTCCTTATTTTATACGGCTGCTTACCTATTACGCTATCCATTAAAAAAAGTTCGTTGTACAGCACTTGATTGCAGTTAATAGGCTAGATGGAAGCGTTAGGCATATTTGCAAAAGTTTGCTTAGCTTAGTGAAGTGCCTGTTAAATATAGGCACGTATGACTTCAAATGCATATTCTTTCTTGCTTCCACACACTTGTTAGTACTATCTTATTAATAAAGTTTTCTTTATTAGACCTTCTGCTTAGCACGTTATATGTGACTTTTCGTAAATAAAGTTTTCTGTGGTAGGCCTTGTGTTTTGCATGTCATTAATGGCATCTTGTAAATAAAGTTGCCTTGCTAAGCCTTCTGCTTTGCACGTTGTTCGTGGCATTTTGTAAATGTGTTGTACAATACTTTTGGCTAACACCGACATGCCATAAAACATTAAAACACACGCGTGCTCCTGTTTTATTTTACTTGTCTTTCGCATTATGCTTACATATGGTAGTAGGCAATATGAGTAAGTTTAGCTTCATAAGCGTACTGTTTTATTTTCTATTTGAATGCGTAGCTCCTGAGGTTGCAGTACAGGCCATGTACACGCCTTTAACGCCGCTTTTGAAGACATTTAAGACATGACCTGTGAATGTGCAATTTTTAAGCCATGAGCCTTGAATGTGTACAGTTGCATTAGCTGAGATTGCAGTCTAGCCATGTGCACAGCTTTGATGCTGTGCTAACACTCATCTACTTTGGGGTTGCACGTTAACATGCGTTCTCTTTCGCGTCAACAATTCTCTCATGCACTTTTAAAAACAATAGTTGGGAACGCTTAATGTGCACACGGATTATTTCGTATTTCCTGTGCAGTCTAAAACATTACAATATACGTGTAGTCATTGTCAATTTGCAGTACAGCTTATCTACACGCCTTTGATACAGCATTAAAATTTCTCCTATGTGCGTGTTATTGGCAGTTTATTTGCTATTACTAGTGCAGTATAAAACATTATAATATACGCGTGATTGTTGTTAATTTGCGTACTGCCTATCTGCCGCCTTTAATGCCGCATTAACATGTAGGCACTTACAATTAGGTACGGTGGCATAAGTTGCAGAACAAACTATGTGCAAGCATATTAGTAATGCGCAGTTAAGATGGCTCCTGCTTCTATATGCGTTTTAGTGGCAGTGTATATTTTTGTACTGGTACCGGTGCAGCATAAAACATAACAATATGCACGCGGTTTGTGTTTCTTTTTATGTACATATTTAGGTTGTTTGTGCTTTTGCAGTAACACTTATTAATGCGTTTTAGTTATGGAGCATGCATTAAAACGCTGCTTTACTTTTTAGTATGCGCTTTCAGATGCATAAAAGCGCTGCTTTTATTTTCAGTATGCGCTTTTTGGGATTTGTTGCTGCTTTAATCAAAATGCAGACAAACTAGAGGCAGACAATGTAGGCGCGTACAACTGGCGCCACATTTCCAATTTGTTCCTTCCTGTTAGCACCTCATAAACAGCAAATGAGTTAGCCTAGCGACATGTTATCGTGGTTTTTCTTCTGTGCTCATGCTTCATTGCTTAGCATTTGAATGCTACAAAAGAAGTGTTTCTGTTGCTGGCGCCATCTTATACCACTTCTTCTTCTTTGTTTAGCACTTTATGTTGCACTTTTAAAATAAGTACGATTAAAAGTGACGCCATATTTTTGCATTGCTTACTTTGTAAGCTATCTATTAAAAAAAGTTAATTGTACAGCACACAATTGCAGTGTAAATAGGCTAGATAGAGGCTTTACGTATATTTGCAAAAGTTTGCTTACCTTAGTGACGTGCCTTTTAAATGTAGACACGTATGCCTTCAAATGCATATTGTTTCTTGCTTCCACACACTTGTTAGTACTATCTTGTAAATAACTGTTTCTTTATTACGCCTTCTGCTTAGCACGTTATATGTGGCTTTTCGCCAATAAAGTTTTCTGTGGGAGGCCTTGTGTTTTGCACCTCATTAATGGCATCTTGTAAATATAGTTGCCTTGCTAAGCCTTCTGCTTTGCACGTTATATGTGGCATTTTGTAAATAACTTGTAAAATAGTTTTCGCTAATACTGGCACGCCATAAAACATTAAAACACATGCGTGCTTCTCTTTTATTTTACTTGTCTTTCGCGTTATGCTTACATATGGTAGTACACAATGTGGGCACGAATAACTTTATATGTGTACTGCTTTATTCTCTACGCGGGTATTAGTGGCATCTTGCCAATAAAGTTTTTGCTACCTTACTCAGTGCAATAAAATATTCAAGTTTATTACTGCAGTCTTCTGTTGCCTTTTAAATATGGCTTCGTTTTCTTGCTTAATGCGGAATAAAACATTTAAATATAAGTGGTAGACAAAGTGGGTGCGTACAACTTTGAAACATGAACTATGCACTCGTCTGCCAGCGTTTTGTAATGTTGTAAGACAAGCTATATGCACGTGCACAAGCCTTTTGCTTTGTTTGAGTTGTTGCTAACAGTCGAACAAATGTTAATATGCAAATCAAAGCGTAGCTCCTGAGGTTGCAGTACAGGCCATGCGCATGCCTTTAATGCCGCTTTGAAAGACATTTAAGACATTACCTGTGAATGCACGCTTTTTAAGCCATGCGCCATGAATGTGTACAGTTGCATTAGCTAAGGTTGCAGTACGAGCCATGTGCACGCTTTTAATGTCACTTTAACACTCTTTCTTTTTGGCATGGTGCATTAACACGCGTGGTCTTTGTCATCAACACTCCTCTCACGCGCTTTTAAAAGCATAAGCTGTGATCAGAAATGTGCTCGCATATCAGTGATGCTAGTTTGACACGCTTCCAGCTTCGACACGCATTTTATTAGCAGTTTATAGTTTTTTGCTAGTTTGTGCAGTATTAAATATTATAATATACAGGTTGTCCTTTTTTTATTTTGCACAGCTTAAATATGGTCGTTAGCAATGTGGCACCAACAAATTTCACTATTGTGATTTCTGCATGCATTTACAACTTTGCCAGAAAAGTGTGTATATATATATATATATATATATATATGTATATATATATATATATATATTCACTGAAAAAACCATAGGTTATAGTCGATATATAGTTAGGAATTTGCATTTACAAAACCTTGAAAATTCAATGAAAAAACCATTGGTTTTAGGCCATATATAGTTAGGGATTTGCATTTACAAAACCTTATTTTACTCGCATAAAACAATTGAAATTCCATATATAATTAGATGCGCTAACTATATATCGCGCACCCGCAATCCACTGCTGATGATGTCACATATTACATCATTCATGACATGGTCAGTGACATCACTGATGACATCACTGATGACAACTCAAATGACATCACTGATGACAACATCCAGTGACTGTATGTTTCTGTAAAGTTAAAATATGTCTTACATATTGAAGAATGAGTGGATGTATAAATGTCTGGATGAAGGATTTAGTAGGTGCATGACTGATTGTATGAGGGAGTGATTAAATGTGTCTCACTGAGTGCATGGGTTAGTGATTAAACTGTATTAATTTGTGCATCATTATATCTGTTGTTCTGTAAACTGCTGCATGTGTTGATCAGTAGCTATATGAATAACTATGTGGGTTATTGATTGGTTGCTCAAGTATTTGTATGGGAGACTGAGTATGTGTGTGGGTGGCTGGGAGGTGTGTGACTCTGTGCATAGATGTGTAAGCAGTTGATTCACTAGGTGTATGAGTTCAAGAGTGCATGTGGAAACAGCTATATGGGCGGTTGACTGTGTGCATGAGTGTATTGGTGAGTGAATGGATATCTCAGTGCTACATGTCAAAGTAAGGACATATGTAAAACACAGTACATGTGAGAGTTAACATATATAAATAACTGTGCATAAGAGCCAGTGAATGTGTGAGTGGCTGTATGGATCATTGTGAACATGTATCAAGGATTGTATAAGAGAGTAAATATGTGTTAGAATATGTTTCAATAAGTAAGGTGTGTATAACTGTATAGTTGAGGAATTGGAGGTGTGTTTGATTCTTTGCATGACTGTCTAGGTGTATGAGTAACTCCATGGATGAGTGACAGTCTGTGAGTGTCTGTTTTCACTGAGTGTATCTAAGGATATATCAGAGTCTGTAGAGGTTCATCGTATTAACACATGAATGATGTCATCTGTGATGTTGTCAGTGATGTCATTTGAGTTGTCATCAGTGATGTCATCAGTGATGTCATTTGAGATGTCATCAGTGATGTCATTTGAGTTGTCATCAGTGATGTCATCAGTGATGTCACTGACCATGTCATGAATGATGTAATATGTGACATCATCAGCAGTGGATTGCGGGTGCGCGATATATAGTTAGCGCATCTAACTATATATGGAATTTCAATGGTTTTATGCGAGTAAAATAAGGTTTTGTAAATGCAAATCCCTAACTATATATGGCCTAAAACCAATGGTTTTTTCATTGAATTTTCAAGGTTTTGTAAATGCAAATTCCTAACTATATATCGACTATAACCTATGGTTTTTTCAGTGAATTTCAATGGTTTTTTAATAGCAAATATGAAAAGCTTTAAAATGTCAAGTACGTGATAGATAAAAACATTTTCGTATTTATGCACGCTGATGTGCTTTGAATGCTGCACCCCCCCCCCCTCCCCTCTTTTCTCTTAGTAGTACTCTCTCTTTGCAGATAGTGAACGGTAGTTAACGCAGGCCTTTGCCCCCGTTGTAATCCGTCGTGCCTGCTTGTCTCTCCATTTGATTGATTGTTATCCAAGCATTTACTGTTTTAGAATTGGTTCTCTTTGGATCATTCTCTATTTACAAACAAGCACAAAGTCGCAATACTCTGTTTAGTCTTTGCAGATAGTGAAAAATCGTGTAAAAAAATAAAAGTAATCGAGCAAAATCAGTAGGCCACTAATTGGATCTCTTTTTGACCTCGCTAAAATAGAAATATTAGGAACACCCCTTCATGAGAAATACGAAAATAGTGAGATGAACTGAGCTCCACACCATGAGGGCTGCAAGACAGCTCGACTCCGTCACCCACCCCGCCCAAAATAACGACAAACCCTATGCAAATATTAAAAATATAGACAACACACCAGCAAAGAAACAGGGTAAAACATTTTATTAAATAACTATTTACATAACTATTTTATACTTTTTATTGCCCGATCCGGCTAGCTCAATCGATCGAGCATGAAACTCATGCACTCTGATAGCAAGCGTTGCTACTGATGCTATGCAGACCAAAACTGGTTTTCAGTTTGTACATTTTTCTAGATTTTTCAATCCAAGGTTGGTTGACTTTGTAGAACGATGGCTTCAGATTTTCAACATACGGTGTGGTGGCGCGGACTGGGAGGGGGCGCTTCGCTCCTGCCCCCTCCCCAAGTAAGATTTTCATACGTGAAAGTACGTTAATGGTTTTGGTCCCTGAGTTGCTTCAATGTCACTGCCATTCTCAAATGGCATAAGTTCTGGATGTTGGGTGCCATAGTTCAGAGTTCTGAGCAGCGCTTGTAACACTGTCTGAAGCTTATTTCCACCTACTGCAGCTTCACTATTCTCAAAGTAAGTGAGTGTCGTTTGTGGACCTGACTGCATTTGAAAACAATGTGATATGTTACCTTCCTAAACAGCTTGACGGAGGCCCCCGAGGGGTGGTGTGATGGCCATGGACTCGGAGAAGACGCTTGGCTCCGACCCCCTCCCCAAGTCTTATAGCACTGGTGTAGCCTGAGATCGCCCCCGACATAGGCGGCCGGCTCCCGGGGTCCGGCGGAACTTTTTGCCTTTTGATGACTCTTCTATTCTGGACCTTGTCCCACAATCCGTTTGACCTGAAGACACGCTGTAGTGGGGCGCCCCTTTACCGTTTCAGTTGCCATTCCGCCCGCTTTTGCTACACTGTGCCTCTTCCGCCATTCAGCTGTTTACCGCCCGCTCTTGCGACTACAGCGTCTCGCTCACCATGTAGTTGAGTTGCTCCCGCTCTTGCGGTGCAGCGATAGGCGGCTGCCACAGGACTCTCAAAATGGCGGCCGGCTCTTCGGTTTTGGGCCTGGTCCACTAAAATGGCCCTGGGACACCTTTGAACTCGGACGCTTCCCTGATAGGGCTTGGGTCCCATTCTCAAAAGCGTCCCCTCAGCCGTGAAGATTCTACAAAAATCTTGGGGGCCCCCGACTCCCGCAGGCTTCTGGTGGGGAGCGGCTGCCATGTCTGCTCGTGGAATGGCCACGACGGAGCTACGAGATGGTAGTGCTCTCATGCTGACGCCAGCTTTAGTCTGAAACATCCAGAAACACTGTAGACTACCAATTCGATCAGTTCCGGTAGCGCCCCAACATGACCCGGAAGAGAAGAACTTGCCCTCCCCTCTTTGACTGATGGTTCTTGTTGCCTGTCCCCTCTGTTGTCATTTAACAGAACTTTTTGGACTGCTGAAAGGGGTTGTGTTCCGAACGCTGGTTGGTGGAGACATTTTGACTATATTCTTGACCTACGTTGTCGCGTAATGCGTTATATGACACGCCGCGTTAGCGCACCCGGAAGTGATCCGAGGCGCGGCGCGCAGCGCGTAACGTAAGCATAACAGGTCATGTGACTTGTTAATAAAACTTTTCATTGGTTCATTTTACTTTTGTTATTTTAATGATGTAAAGCTTGGTCATATGACCTAAAAATTACGCTTTTTATTGTTTTCGAACATTATTTTTTTTTAAACATATGTTATAATATTCCAGGCTAATGTACTTTCCCGGAAAATTTACAACTGTCCTGCAAGTAAAATATATTCCTTTTTCGAGAAAAAGGGCGTTTCTTCGTTCCATGACGGAGCCATTGAGTAAAAGAGACTCGGCCTGCTGTCTTAGTCGCCGATACGCCTGATTATCAGATTCTTATCGATCACTTTATGTTGCAGAAATGAAAAACACAACTGCCCTTGACCATTTATCTTTACTGCGTTCCTACATATTATACCTTTTATCCGTCATGTAATTGGACTACTTTATTTCACTTGCCTTTTACTGATTCGAAAACAGTGACTAAAAGTAAAAACTTTACCAATGTAAATACTACTACTATGTTTTGTTTTAAAAACCTTTATTGTGAAAATGTCAGTATACAAATACGGGCCTATAACCACGTGGGCCGGCCACGGAGCAAACTGGAATCGTATATGATGAGGAGACATTTACATTATGGAGGAACGTAACGAACGAGCTATTAGGTTGCAAGAACTAAGGTGTCTAACAGTTGCGGAATCGGTGGTCGTACATTTTGTAATTAAAATACGACAGGGCCACTTACAAAAAAGTTATCTAGATATACATTTGCGTGCAAGTACCATGGGTGACGTTAATTCGAACTTTCAATAGTACAGTAATCAATAACACATCAGAACTTAATATCAATAGGGATGTCGAAATATTCAATCAATTCTCGTCCCCGCCCGCCATGAGCATCAAAACTGCATTCATATCTCGTGATATTTGTTCAACTAGTACACAACAATGAGTTACGAGTCCCATTTATACCGGCGCCATTTTGGGCGAGGCCGGGCAGGTCCAAGATATAGTCAAAATGTCTCCACCAACCATCGGCCAGACCAGAACCCCTTTCGGCCCTTTATGCTACAAGATGGTGTCTTCCATTCAGAAAATATTATTGGCAGCATTTTGAAAGGAAACATAAACAGCCGTTCTCCTAGTGAGTTTCACATTGTTACATTTAGGAAGAATGTTGAAGAGTAGTATGTGGAAAATCTGAAGCCATTTTTCTACAAACTCTCAATCAGCCTTGGATGGAAAAAAATCCTGAAGAATGTACAAACTGAAAACCAATTTTTGTCTGTATAGCATCAACAGCAACGCTTGAGTCAGCTTTGTGTCAAGCCGCCATTTTCATTCACTCAATAGCGTCCCCCTGCACACATTCAGGGACCTGGTCGTGTTTTCAGATGAAACGGATTGTAGGACAAAAAGCAGAAAAGAAAAGGAAAAAAGTTCCGCCGGACCTCGGGAGCCGGCCGCCTATGTCATGTGCGACCTTTGGCCACACCAGGGCAATAGTGAAGCTGCAGCAGGTGCAAATAAGCTTCAGACAGTCTTACAAGCACTGCTCAGAACTCTCAACTATGGCACTCAACATCCAGGACTTGCCATTCGGATCTTGGCGCCTTGTGCTGGTTCCGACCTATTCACACATCGGTCCACTACTGACATCACCTCATAAGCCAACGGGGCACCCCACGCCGACTTTCGGCGCAGCATTGTAGGATGGCCACACCAGTGCGGCAACTTGCTGGACACCACCTCGGTGCCATCCGGATCTCGGCGCGTTCGAGTCACTGTACCGCAAGAGTGACCGCAACTCAGCTGGACACGCCGTCTTTCGGCGCAGCATTGTAGGATGGCCACACCAGTGCGGCAATTTGCTGGACACCACCTCGGTGCCATCCGGATCTCGGTGCGTTGTGCTGCCTTCGGCCTACTGTAGCCGCAAGTGCGGACGCAACTCAGTTGGACGGCGAGTGAAACGCTAAGGGGCGCCGCACTGCAGCCGAGGAGCCTCCATCTTGGGGGAGACGCACAGCCCCCACTGACTGACGCGACCTCACAGGCCAACGGGGCGCCCCACGCCGACTTTCGGCGCAGCATTGTAGGATGGCCACACCAGTGCGGCAATTTGCTGGACACCACCTCGTTGCCATCCGGATCTCAGCGCGTTGTGCTGCCTTCGGCCTATTCGCACATCGGTCCGCTACTGACGCCGCCTCACGTGCCAACGGATTTTCTACGCTTTTTGTAGCCCTATGCCGCATAACAGGTCATGTGACTTGTTTATAAAACTTTTCATTGGTTCATTTTACTTTTGGTTTCCTAAAGATGGAAGGCTTGGTCATATGACCTAAAAATAACACTTTTCATTGGTTTAGAACATTTTTTTTTCCCAAACGATGAAAGCCCCACCTTGTTTCTGGATGTTTCAGACTAAAGCTGGCGTCAGCATGAGAGCACCACCATCTCGTAGCTCCGTCGTGGTCATTCCGCGAGCAATCATGGCAGCCGCTCCCCACCGGAAGCCTGCGGGAGTCGGGGGCCCCCAAGACTTTTGTAGAATCTTCACGGCTGAGGGGACGCTTTTCGAGAATGGAGCCCAAGCCCTAGCAGGCAAGCGTCCGAGTTCCAAGGTGTCCCAGGGCCATTTTAGTGGACCAGGCCCAAAACCGAAGAGCCGTCCGCCATTTTAAGAGTCATGTGGCAGCCGCCTATCGCTGCACTGCAAGAGTGGGAGCAACTCAACAACATGGTGAGCGAGACGCTGTAGCCGCAAGAGCGGGCGCAACTCAGCTGGATGGCCGCCACCTGGGGAGGCCCGTTCACGCCGCCTCCCCCACGCCCCCCCCCCCCCGGGCCGCCCCACGCCAATTTTCGGAGCAGCATTGTAGGATACCAAAACCAGTGCGGCAGTTTACTGGACATCACCTGGGTGCCATCAACATCTCAGCGCATTCTGCTGCCTTGGGACTATTCGCACAACAGACCGCTACTGACGAGGCCTCCCCCCGCACCACCCGGGACGCCCCACGCCAATTTTCGGAGCAGCATTGTAGGATACCAAAACCAGTGCGTCACCCAGGCGACATCACCTGGGTGCCGTCCAGAACTCAGCACGTTGTGCTGCCTTGGGACTATTCGCACAAAAGACAGCTTCTGACAATTGTTGCTTTTTTTGGTGAAAAATGTTTAAATGTTTTTACAGTTTTTGTTCCGTTCATTATATTTAAAAGTTAATAAAGTTTTATAATCTTACTTTGTTGGAGTGTTATATATTTTTTTAAAAACGGGTGAATGGGGCCTTGAATCGGGTTATTGTCATGTGTGGGCTTTGCAAGTGTACTGCTACAGGATCGGACATTTCAAACTCAAATGCACGTTCTTTTTCTTACCTTTCCGAAACATGGAGCGCAATAGCAGGCAGAGAAAGGGTGATGCAAGTGTTGAACACTGCCTAGCCTGGAAGTTGCTGGCATTCCCCCCCCCCCCCCGCCCGCTCCTGAAAGAGGACACACACACACCGCCGCCCCGAGTACTTCACAGATCTTTAAAAGACCATGCGCTTGTTTATGAGGCTTAAATGGTTTATCACCCCTTCTAGAACCCCTGCATCGACCCTCTGACGTTTCCTGGAAGAATTACCACGTAACACAATACCAAGCCCTGTCAGCTGAAACCCCTGAGGAATCATGGGGCATATTATCAAGGGGGTTTATCTCCGCTTTTTTGGCTTTAAAAGCCAAGAAAGCGGAGATAAAATTATCTCCCTATTACCAAGCTGTCGCTAACACCAGTTAGTGACAGCTAAAAGGAGATAGCGACCATCGTGGGCCCCGCTTTGCATGTCAGTGATAGTGCCCTGAGCAGTTCTTAGCCATGTTATCCAATGGGAGGTGGATAACATGGCTAAGAGCATTTGCTCGATAATACATGAATATCGCTGACTTTTCTGCGATATTCATGCATTGCGGCCGTTTTTTATCGCATTTGCGATAAACCTTGCTAATAGCAAGGTTTATCTGCGATAAAAATCGCCGATGTGCGGCGATAATTTTTGTCTCTAAACAAGTTAGAGACAAAAATTATCGCTAGTTGTTGGTAATATGCTCCCGGGTTTTTGCTTGCAGAAATCGGGAGGCGGGAGACTAGCACTGAAATCAGTAGTCTCACGCCTGAATCGGGAGGGTTGGCATGTCTGGATTCTCTACAGCTGGGGCCATAAACTACATCCGCAGGGGTAGGTGATAGCCTGGGACCAGCCTGGCATCTAAAATGGCTGCCGTGCACGACAAAATTGTGGCATTGGAAAAAAGGCAAGATGGCGCAGACAAAGTTTATCAATAAGGATTCATTTATAACAAAATATTTTATCGCAGTGACAAATTGGCGGTCAACACTTCCTGATTTCCATCGAATCGAACGTTAACAGACGTCACGCAGCAAAATAAAAAGCTCACGCACAGCCGCTGGAAGAGATGTATCAACATATATGAGCCTCCTCAGCCACCCTCATGAAACATAGGGGATTAGGATACGTCTCCCGCACCCCCTTATACCTAGTAATTTAATTAAAACGAAGCACAAAATGGCGAATTCCCGTTTCGCTACCAGTTTGCGGCCCAGTTCGCGGCCCGTGAAGCGCTTCTACCGTGAAAAATCATTTTTTTTTTATTTTCCCCACGGGACCCTTTAATAACCCCAACAACATTCCTAGGGGGTCAAGAGGGGTATACCTTGCCCCCTTTCATTAAATTCCCCCTTCGTTTTTCACCTCTTCTTCTCTCTCGATCCTACCGAGAGATAAGATGGCGGCCGCTCCGGACTGTTTAGAATGTTGACTGACACCGGAGAGCCAATCAGCTTTCTGCGCTCAAAGTTCCGTTTCGCGAAAAGTAAGCGAACCGGAGCGCAGCCTGGAGCGCTGTTACAGATATATATCTTGTTTTGAACGTTAATTTCTCAAAAACTACTGGAGCACATATATTGAGACCTAGCAAAGGCACATCGGGCTAACAGTCCCTACAATTTTGCCAAGTTTCGTGCAAATCCATTCAGCCGTTCGAGCTAAAAGTGAGTCCAACCGCCCTATGGAAATTAACATGGGAAAAACGCGTTTTGGGACCCCCCTTTTTTCTCGGCCCCCCCTCGACAAAACCCCCCCAAATTTTCAAGGGCTGCTCAGAAACAAAATGTGCCATTTTCCTGAAAATTTCAGCCGATTCCGTCCACAAACGCCAAAGTTATTAGACATAGAATTTTCAAAAATCCCATAGGGAATAAATCCTAACTATATATACCTACTGGCGAAAGCACAGTAGGTATATATAGACATAGGTTTGACACACGTTATAGTTAGAAATTATCATTCAAAAAACCTTAGAAATTCACTGAAAAAACCATAGGTTTTACACCAGTTATAGTTAGCTGTACATTTTAGTCATCAAAACCATTAAAATTCCCCTGTTATAGTTAGTTGTACTCACTATAACTCGCACGCCCGCAGTCCACTGCTGATGATTTCACATATTCCATCATTCATGACATGGTCAGTGACATCACTGATGACATCACTGTTGACATCTCAAATGACATCACTGATGACATCACTGATGACCTCATCCAGTGAATGTGGTTTGCTTTGGTATTTAAATATGTATTATAAATACAGTACTTTGCATTGAAGAATGGGTAGATATATAAATATAAATGAGTGGATGGTGGATTTAGTAACAGTGTCATTGATTGTTTCCTTGACAAATTTGTAGAGTCTCACTATATATATTGTGTAGTTATTTAACTGTGTGAAAGTCTTTATTGCTTTGTCTTAATTGGTATGTTAAAGACTATATTTGTTGTGGTTTCTTTACTGAGTGGGGGGTATGTTAATGCTCAAAAATGTGTAAATAATTCATTCAGTCGATAATAAGGTTCTGACTACATGTTACAACAGTTGTTTTAGTTAGTGTATATGTTTATAGGTGTGGTGGTGATGAAAAATATCCCTCCATAGTATATCTCTATTAAATTTGAATAAAAAACAGTATATGTTACAGTAATATCTAATTAAGTGAGCCTTAGAATTAGTGAGCGTATGAGTCACTATATGCATTACTGTATATTTGAAATAGTTATTTTATAACACACTAAGTGAATAGATGAATATTTAAAGTGGTTTTCGTATATGTGTGTAGGTGAGTAAATGTAAATATGATCCATTCTTTGCATAAGTCAATAAGATGTTTTTATAGGCGAAAACACTGTATCTTGGTTTTTTAATGTTGAAATAGGTGTATAAGTATATTTGTTAGTGTTGTATTAATTATTCACTGCATATAACACTGAATCTATAGGTAAGTGATTAGATGTGTGTATAGAACTATGATTCACTGAGTGGGTGTTTAGAAAATACCATTGGTGTGTCAATGGTTTCAAATAGGGCACGTTCTATTTTACATTGATGAAAAAAATTATAGTAGTGTATGATGAGGTGTATTTCATTACCACATGGATGATGTCATCAGTGATTTCATTTGAGATGTCATCAGTGATGTCACTGACCATGTCATGAATGATGTAATATGTGACATCATCAGCAGTGGATTGCGGGCGCGCAAGTTATAGTGAGTACAACTAACTATAACGGGGGAATTTCAATGGTTTTGTGTGACTAAAATGTACAGCTAAGTATAACTGGTGTAAAACCTATGGTTTTTCAGTGAATTTCTAAGGTTTTTTAAATGCAAATTCCTAACTATAACATATGTCAAACCTATGTTTTTTTTGTGAATTTCTAAGGTTTTTTTAATGATAATTTCTACCTATAACGTATGTCAAACCTATGGTTTTTTCAGTGAATTCCAAAGGTTTTGTAAATGCTAATTCCTAACTATAACGTGTTTTAAACCTACTTTTATTCAGTAAATTTGTAAGGTTTTTTAATTCAAATTTCTAACTATGCCGTGCGCGATACGAAAGTATGGAGCACATTTTATAAAAAATGATATTAAAAATTTAAATATATTCAGGTGTTTTCTTAGATAATAATTTAATATTAATAATATCTATATATTTTTTTAGACATACGCACCCGGGTGCGCGCACCTCACGATTTTTATTTTTAAAAAAGGGTTTTTTTTGCAAGTCAGGATTCTTTTGGGACCCCCTGAGAAGCTCTAGGGGGTCAGGGAGTGTCTACCTTGCCTCTTTTTCACGTTTTGAAACTTTTATGTAAATCGGGTAAAACGCCATTTTGAAGCGACGTGCGCGCCCGGGTGCACGCACCTCGCGATTTTTTCACAAAAAAAAGAGGGGGGTTTTGCCCGTCGGGGTTATTTTGGGACCCCCTGAGAAGCTCTAGGGGGTCAGGGAGTGTCTAACTTGCCTCTTTTTCACGTTTTGAAACTTTTATGTAAATCGGGTAAAACGCCATTTTGATGCAACATGCACGCACCCGAGCGCGCACGTCAAGTCATGTGACTCGAAAACAACCCTTTTCATTGGTTCATAGTAGTTTCTGTCCTAGATTCCTAAAAAACCCCACCCACTTCCCTTACTATCTGTTTCACTCTCGTGGGAGAAGGAGCTTTTCCAGTTTCCAGAGAATTTTCAGAAATGGCAGAAAGACACCATTCATCTTCTGATTCTGATGAAGAATATCGCCTACCTCCAAGAAAAGGGAAGGAATCATTCATTTGGAAATGTTTTACTATACTAGAAGGGCTCAAAAAAGTGAATGCACCGAAAGTCACATGTACTATATGTGGCACTGTTCTCTCAAGGGGAAACCCTTCAAAAAATACTCCTTCTCAATACACACGATGATAAGGCATGTTAGACAAGTGCACCCTGTGCAATTTACACAGGCATCAACAAGAGCCCTGGCCACACAAATGCCACCAGCTGTGGCCAGCACATCATCGGCACAACCAACTGCATCTCCATCGCAGCAGAAATGGACTTGAGACCATTCTTAAGAAAAGTGCACATGAGATGCAACAAGTACTTTGAAATTATTGTGTATGGAGAGCAGAGCCTCACTCTGATCGAGCGGAGAATTAATGAACACCAATGCTCCCAGAGAAGATGATTTTTTGGATTTATTTTGTTCCTGTTGAACAGTTTTGCATGTTGAAGATTCCTGTTCCCGTTTGAAAAAAAAACCCAAAATATAAAAATTTCAAAAAAGAAAAAAAATATATAAAACAACAAAACAAAAAAAAAGTTATTTTCAGAACTAACTCACATCTCCAAAAAGAGCTGTATTTCTAACACAATGTGTCATTATTTGTTTGAATGAATGTATAGTGAATAAATGAATGACTGAAATGACTGACTGTAGGGGAGGAAGAGACTGAGGGAATGAGTGAAGAATGGAGAGTATGGTGAGTAAGTAAAAGTGAGTCAAAGAGTGACTAAAAAAGGGACTAAGGGTAGGGTAGGGGAGTGAGTTAGGGGAGTTAAAAAGTAAGGGAAGGGCACTAAGAAAAGGAGAGTAAGGGAGGGAGAGTGAAAGAAGGAGAGCGGGGGCGGAGACAGGGAAGGAGTGTAAGGGACGGAGAGAGGGAAATAGAGTAGGGTAAGGGGAGTGAAGGTATGAAAAGTGGAGTAATGGTGAGGGAAAGGGTATAAGGATGATAAAAGGGAGGTAAGTGAGAAGTGGGGAGTGAGGGAGACAGAAATTGAGTGAGGGAATGGAGGGACTTCGGAAAGTGTAGTGAGGGAATGTGACTGAGGATTTAAATAAGTGAAGGAGAGTGAGGGAGAGTGAGGAAAAGAGAGCAGAAAAGACAACAGGGGTGACATAGAGACAGGTGGAAAGGTAGTAGGGGAAGGGGATTGACGGTGAATAAAGGGCAGTGACAGTTACAGAAAGGGTATGAGGGAAGGAGAATAAGGGAGAAAGAGAAGGAGAGGGAGTTTCCGTAGTCGAGTCTGCTGCTGACGAAGGCCTAGGTGACTGGGCGTGCGTGCTGATGAAGTCGGTGATGGAGTCGCAGAACTGGGGGCAGGGTCCAGCGGGTCGGTAGATGAGGGTGCCTCTGAGGGTGGAGTTGGGGTCTGTGTGGATCTGGAAATGCATGTGTTCTGCGGTGCTGAGCCCGTCCTCTGTGCTAGTCAAGACCCTGATGCTGGTCTTGTGGACGATGGCGATTCCTCCTCCGACTCCGTTGGTGCGGTCTCTGCGGGTGATCTTGTGGCCGTCTGGGATGGCTATGGCGATGTTGGATGCGGAGGAGTTGTTCAACCAGGTCTCTGTCAGGAAGGCAACGTCCGGGGAGGTTGTGTTGAGCAGGTCCCAGAGCTCGACGTCGTGTTTGCGTGCGGAGCGGGTGTTCAGTAGTATGCATCGGAGGTGGTTGAGGTATTTCTTGGCGGGTGGTTAGTCAGCTCTGTGGATGGTGTAACGGCAGGTGAAGGGACTGTGTGTGCGTTTAGGGGTGGCCTTGAAGCAGTTGTGGGTTGAGAGTGTGCAGAGTGCTGGCGTCATAGTGGCGGCGGTCGTCATGGCGGGTGCGGGAGCCAGCACTGGGCCCGGTCCAGGCACAGACAAGCTTGCCGTGCGCCAGCGGCGCGACCGCGCAGCGACTGGCATGTATGGGGAGGTGGGAGTGAGGGGCATCTGGGAGGCAGGGGGTCAGCGAATGGGCAGTCAGGGGGGCGGAGCCGCAGGGGGGCGACGAAGGAAACAGAAGGCAATGGGCACAACAATTGAGGGGTAATCTAGTGGCACAGAGGACAGAAAGGTCACAAAAGGGCAAACGGTCACAGAAAACGGGGGAAACGAGTGCCACAGAAGGCAAATGATCACAAGAAAATTGCAGAAAGGTCACAAAAAACAGAAGGGAAATGAGTGGCACAGAAGGCAGAAAGCTCACAGAAATGCAGGGGCAGCTAAGCAACAGAAGGCAAAAATGGGCAGAGCGACACGGGGGCTGCGAGGGGAGCAGAAGGAAAAACCGGGCAGAGAGACAGAAGGGGAGTAGAAGGGAAACAAGGCAGAGAGACACAGGGGCAGCGAGGGGAACATAGGGAGAGAACGGGCACAGACCACGTACAGGCAGCGGGGGAGAAGACAACAGCAGACACAACAATGAAAATGCAGTCACTACAATGGGAGCAATGAAGAAAATACAGGCAATACAATGGAGGATGAGCAAACCTACGGCCTACCACTGGCCACCAGGGATGAGGCGCAGGTGGTAGCCTGCGGGTGGAGGAGGGCCTCGAACTTCCTCAGCAGCGGCAGCTGGGGCAGGGACACACAGGCGGTGCTGTGCGGAGGGGGAGCGACCTACGTGGAAGCTCACTGCAGTAAAACATTCACATTTATTAATGCAATCTTCTGTTCCCTTTTAAATATGCTTTAAGTTTTTTGCTTAATACGGTATACAACATTAAAATATACGTGTTTTTCTTCTTTATGTTATACAGCTTTTACGCGCAATTTAAACACAGTCAAAAACAATATATTTATATGTGTGCGTATTAGTAGCATCTTTGTACAACGTGCATTAAAACACTGCTTTACTTTTCACGTAGCATCTTCTACATTTGAGTTTCTCATGGTATTCTCAGCCATTTTCACACACTGCCATGCATTTCTTGTGCCACATGTGTTTTATTATTTTATTACTCCTAAAGATTGGTATCTTTGCTCTTAGACTTCTATTTAACAGCGATGGCATAAATATTCATAAACCTTTACAGCAACACTGTCCTATACATCATTGGAGCCTTACATCTCCGTCTCTACAAGTTTTTTTAAACAAGTAAGTTTTAGTAAATGTGATTTTTCCTATACTTAATTTACTTTGCGTTACCATTCATACAATATATATTGCCAATGTTAGCTTTTTAATTTAAAGCTTGTTCTACATATTTTGTATGCTTTTCTACAGTGTTATCTACCTTATGTTGCATACGTTGCCTTTTTATATAAACGCTTTCTTTCTACAAACCAAGTTATATGTTTACCTGTTCACTTCAGTCTGTAATCGCAATACCACACAGCTTTACAGATACTTTCCGCTTTTCTTAAGTTTTTCTGTAGCCGTTGGACCCTATCTCATTACAATATTCCTTTACTTTCAAAATCCTCGCCCCAAAAATGCATTTTCTAGTTGTTGTGCATTAAATGCCTAATTTGCATTTATATATAATTCAGCACTTTTTTAACTTGTTGTCTTATTTTCTTACTACACTTTAGTACACCTACTCATAACATTGTCTTTTATTGTGTCGCTGCCCTGCGTTTTACGTAACAAACTTCTCATACCTTTAAAATTGTGTTGCCTTGAACTTTTGCCCTGCATGCGCCAGTACAAAACATGTCATATACATTACTAGTTAACGTACAAACTACCGCTCGCGTTTCTCGTAATTTTTTCGTCTTACATACTACACTTTATTTCACCTCCTCTTACTCTCCTTACTTCGTTGTCTAGCCACTATACTTTCTTTTGTCACACAACTATGCCCCTTTAACTAAAACTGCAATTTTACAGTGCATAAAAATATGTATGGTACACTAACACACATCACAACAGCTTCTTTGCACTTCGCTTACAGTTTAGTCGACCTTTTTATATCTTCTTTATTTCGCTCTTTTGCACCACAATTCTTTTCTCAACAAAGTTCTTTGCTTACGCACACATCTCAACTAAAGCTGCTTAATTGCGTCACTGCTACACAATGTGTACTGCACACTTAGGAGCCCATTAGGATCGCGGACGGACTTGTGTCCGTCTGCGACCCCAGAGTAGGAGGGAACCTCCGCATGGCTTGCGGAGTTCCTTCCTGTGCAATTAGGATGTGACCGCCACCATGGCGGTCACATCCTCTATTTTTAACATTGCGGCGGGTGCGGCTTCAAGCTGCATCCGCCGCAATGTTAAAAATGCATACATTGCATTTGTATGCAGAAAGCGGCAGGCACCATGCGGTGCCTGCCGATTACTGCATACAAATGCAGGGGGGTACCATAGGTACCCCCCACCTCCCCCTTCACCCAGGGGCCCTGCAACGGGCCCCTGCAGTGAAGTTCCACATGCTTTTCCACGGCAGAAAACCCTCAGCGGAAAAGTATGTTTTGTAACCCATCCTAATATGGCTGGCGGTGTCTGAGAGACACGCCACCATATCAGAGCTTTTCCGCCGCGGTTGTAAGCCAACCGCGGCGGAAAAGCAGTGGACTGAAACCAGGACCCACAAGCCATCCTAATGTGGCGGTGAGTCTTTGGTGGGTCCACAGCGGATTTTCCGCATCCTCCGGGCCGGCGCTGGCTTCCGCCGGCCCAGAGGATGCGGAAAATCCGCTATCCTAATAAGCCCCTTAATACTTAAAATGCATTAACACATCGCTTACCAGCTGCTATTCCCTCTTTATTAACATTTTCTCTTTACATACACTTGTGTAGCTTACCAATATTAGTATTCTCTAGTTAGTATGCGCAGTATGCTCGCTCTGCTACTGCTTATATTATAAGTTGTTTTGAAAATACTAATGCTGCTACTGCTTATATTATAAGTTGTTTTGAAAATACTCACGCTGTTTTTGACTTCCTATATGTGCAGCCTACAAATACGTGCAATCATTTAATTGGAAACCATTGCCCTAACAAATTGGCAGAACAAATCAGAAGTGCTTACAGTGCCTTGTATACTTTGTTTAAAACAACTGTAAGTACACAAATATTTTACATGCTCAATTTGCCGCTTTTTACGTTATAATACTGCTTTGCTTTTGTTATGCTGTTATTATATACATGCTATGCTAAATGTCATACTGCATTTAATATATTTTTCAAAAGTACAACTTGGTTCCGGTATACCTTCTTAGTACATACTGCATGCCAAATATCTTATAAATGCCAACATATACCAGTGTTGCATAAAATATTAAAATATACCTGTGCTCCTTCTTACAAAGCTTTTGTATCATGCTTACCTATAGTAATAGACAATAAACACTGTTTAACTTTCAATGCATATAGTCTCTTGCTTACACACGCATATTAGTGGTGTCTTGTTGATATAGTTTTTGCTACTACTAATGCAGCATAAACATATAAATATACGCATGCCCTCACCAGCTGCCTTGCACTTAAATCAACCTGCTATTCGTTTACTAATCACTCTTTAATCTACTTCAACATGCCATGTTTACATCCGTTACTTGCGCAGCGTTTCTATTCTAAACAAAGTTCTTTGCTTAATACAGAACTCGCTTAAAACTGCTCGACAACGTAACTGCTACACAATATTCACTGTGCACTAAGTGCCTAATATGCACTCAAACATAACTCGTCAGCTGCTACTCACCTGTTCACTAACATTTACTTTCTCTTTTTTGCCGCCTTACAGTTCACATACTCATCTATTTTTTATTTCACTATATACCCATTGCGCACTTATCACTAATAAAATGTTCTGCTTTTTAAAATATCTTACTCAAAACTCCATAACTAAATGCACCATGCACACAAATATATTACATATTAACGCATAACTATTACCTACTTCTTATTTCTTCTAATATTTGTGTTTGGAAAAATGCATTTACAGCACTTCTTCATGCTCACCTCGCCTCACTCTGTAACTACCCCATCTTTTTTGCATTGCACAATTGCCGTGCTTTTACAAATAGCTTGCGTACAACTACTATGCTACCTGTATACAGTGCCAATATTTTATTTATGCTACGGCATATTACATTACCGCCCTGCATCTTGCACTACCTGCTATTCCTTTACTAATCGTACTTTAATACAGGTCTTCATGGTGTTCTTTCCTCACTCTGTAGCCGCCGCATCTGTTTTCAAAAGAGCAATTTTGTTCGTATGCATCTTGTTTAAAACTGCTACATGCATCTACTATGCACCAAATATCTGAAATGCAGTAACGCACTATCGGCCCACATACAACGTCATAGCCAGTTCCGCAACAGGAAATATACGTGCAAATGTTTCCTACGTGATACTTGAATATTTCTATTTCCGGTGTATGTGCATATTGCTGTAAATCATACTATCTAAGTAATTGAAATGTGTTTCATGCAACAGGCTGTAAGACTAGTTAAAAAGCTATATGACACATAATTGTTTATTTAAAGATTTGCCAACTGTTAGCATGAACAAGTGGCACTGTTACTGTTTAGGGCCCGTTACCCATGCTACCAGGCACAAAGGCGTAACAAGAGCACTCCCAGGGAGCTCCTATGTTCAAACTTTCAGTTGTGTCTGCTGCTGTGTCCTTGTTAATTTGCCGTATTGCCTATCTGAACTCCTTTGATGCCGCATTAACATGTAGGCGCTTACAATTAGGTACAGTAGTAAGTTGCAAAACAAGCTATGTGCATGCGTATTAGTAATGCGAAGTTAACATCGCACCTGCTACTATACGCATGTTAGTAGCACCTTATATTTTTTTGTACTGCCACCGGTGCAGGATAAAACATAACAATATGCACGCGGTTTGTGTTTCTTTTTATGTACGATTTTAGGTTTTGTGTGCTTTTGGAATACTACTTATTAATGCGTTTTAGTTGTGGCACATGCACTAAAACGCTGCTTTACTTTTTAGTATGCGCTTTCAGATGCATAAAAGCGTTGCTTTTATTTTCAGTATTCCCTTTTGGGGATTTGTTACTGATTTAATTAAAATGCAGATGAACTAGAGGCAGACAATGTAGGCGCGTACAACTGGCGCCACATTTTCAATTTGTTCCTTCCAGTTAGAACCTCGTAAACAGCAAATGAGTTAGCCTAGCTCCATGTTCTCGTAGTTTTTCTTCTGTGCTCATCCTTTATTGCTTAGCATTTGAAAGCAACAAAAGAAGTTAGTGTTTCTGTTGCTGGCGCTGGATTCGTCCCCAACAGGTTATGAGTCGTGCATCCAGCGCATGCACACCAGGGGGCCAAACTAAGTGCCGCGCTGGGTGAGCGACTTTTAATTTTACCGTAAAATAGACCCTATCAGTAATTTCCAATATCCCCAGAGACCCCATCCTCCAGGTCTTATAAAAATGTTGGGGACCGTGGGGGGAGCCACAATGCCCCTACGGTCCTGCCTGCTCCCCGTGTCCTTCGAGAGCCGGCATTGCTTTTCCACATGGGGAGCTGCTAATTTGCATGTGGAAAACCAATCTGGTTTGGATTTTGAAAGAGACAACAGATTTCACTGCTGTCTGTTTCAAAATCTAAACCAAGTTTGCTATGGAAGGGCAGGAGCCGCGAGACTGCAAGAGCCGGCCCTGGGGGGTGGAGGTCCCCAGGGCCCTCGAGGGCTCCAGGTGGGGGGCCATGCAGCCCCCCTCCCACAATACACAAAGCACTGGGGTGATGGTTCCCGGGGCTTGGGGGGTTGTTGAGGCCCCCCACTTCAGATTTTGCAGGGGTGGGGCCTTGGAACACCCCCCAACCCTTTATTTTATAGCCCCGGGGGTGGCTCTCACTCTTGCATAGCAGACAGCAATGTTGAGAAAATCTTTCGGTAAGATAACAAAGGGTTTTGAAGTCCATTTTCAGCGTTTTTGTTGTACTTTGCTGCCGTTTAAGCTGCGACAATTTTAACGCCGTCCTTGTAAATATGCCCCTAAGTTTTGAAATGCCAACAATCACGTCCCCCATTTAAATAGGCACAAAGTATTTATTGAAGTGCATTGTGAATTGTGAAGCAAAACTGTCTAATTGTGATCGATAAAGAATTGAAAGAGTTGTGTACTTCTTTTGCTCGTAATGTGCATAGGGGCAGATTTACAAGTTCATTGCGTTACTATTGCATCAAGTGTTCTGTCTTACTTTGCTTTCCTTTCTGTCATGTAGAGGATCCTGGGTAAATATAACGGTTTCTGTACAGCCAGCACCTTTCAATCCTACCCCCAAACTGCTTACTGCCTGTTACCGTAGTAACAGTTCATGGAACACTTAAGTGAGCACAGAGGTTAGAAGTTCACCACACTATGGGGTCGATTAGGATCGCGGACGGACTTGCATCCGTCCGCGACCCCAGAGCAGGAGGGAACCTCCGCATGGCATGCGGAGTTCCCTCCTGTGCAATTAGGATGTGACCGCCACCCTGGCGGTCACATCCTCTATTTTTAACATTGCCGCGGGTGCAGCTTCAAGCTGCACCCGCGGCAATGTTAAAAATGCACGCATTGCATTTGCATGCAGAAAGAGGCAGGCACCGCGCGGTGCCTGCCGCTTTCTGCATGCAAATGCAGGGGGGTACCATAGGTACCGCCCATGTGCACCCCCCACCCCCCCTTCACCTAGGGGGCCCGCAACGGGCCCCCGCAGTGAAGTTCCGTATGCTTTTCCGCGGCGGAAAACCCGCTGCGGAAAAGCATACTTTACTGGCCATCCTAATATGGTGGACGGTGTCTGGAAGACACCGTCACCATATTAGAGCTTTTCCGCCGCGGTTGTAATCCGACCGCGGCGGAAAAGCTGCGGACGGAAACTAGGACCCACCAGCCATCCTAATCTGGCGGTGGGTCTTTGGTCAGTCCGCTGCGGGTTTTCCGCATCCTCGGGGCCGGCGGTGGCTTCCTCCGGCCCCGCGGATGCGGAAAATCCGCTATCATAATGACCCCCAAAGTTGTTAATTGAAACAGTTACTGTGCTGGAGTTTTAAAAGTTTTCCATATGAATCGTTAGTCGTAGCTATAGACTCTGGTAAAGACCTGGTAAAGGGTTAGCCTCAGTATTATACTTCTACTTATAAATATCATTTCTATTTTTAAATGTTTTCTAAGTGTATTATTATCACATTAAATATAAGTGAAATGTTGTCAGAAAAAGAAGACTTATATAATTTTTGTATTAACTTTTATTGAAACAACAATAAATAACTGGAAACGTAACTTAAAGATAACAATATAATAAATAATTAGAAACATAACTTTAACAAAACAATATAATAAACAAAATGTGATATGGACTCCATTAGAAGTAGGGTAGGTAATCTGCAAAACAAAAATGAAAAAAAGTGGTCAAACATTACAAGTTTAGGAAATACTTGGCAATCTTTTCTGATTTGCACGTCTGCAGTGTGCCTGATACATTCCACTTCTCTTATTATTATTATTATTAAAGGAAATTTGTAGATAGCGCAACTAAACCCGTAGGCATCAAGGCGCTGGAAGATGTAAGCGGAAAACTCAAAAATCACCTAAGGAAGAATTAGAGATAGGCTTCTTGAAATAACCAGGTCTTGAGTGCTCTACGGAACAGAGTGTGGGAAGAGATCACCTTAAGGTCGTTGGGGAGCGTATTCCAGAGTCTGGGTGCAAGGAAGCGAAAGGACCTTCCACCCCATCTGGCCTTAGATATACGAGGGACAACTAGCAAGCTTTTTCTGGAAGAGCGGAGTGCTCTACCAGGGGTATAAAATGCCCCCAGAGCGCGAATAGCCTCTGGTCCGGACTCATTGAGGGCACAGTGTGTAAGGCATAAGGCCTTAAAATTAATCCTCGCCTGCATGGGTAGCCAGTGCAGGTTTTTTCTGATCGCTGTGCCCGAGGAGCGTTTGGGGGCACCCACAACAAACCGGGCAGCCGCATTCTGCACAGTCTGGAGGCGCTGGACCAGACCATTGCTAATGCCAAAGTATAGTGCATTGCAATAGTCCAGTCTGGAGGCAATGAGCGCCATTACTACCTGTTTGCGTGTTTCAGGGGAAAGATAATGAATGATTTTTCTTAAAATCCTCAGAGCATTGCAACAGGTGGACACAGTCCTGCTGACCTGCTTGTCTAGCGAGAGAGTAGTGTCCAGAATGACCCCAAGGTTGCGGGCAAATAGGGACGGCGAGGGGCAGGCGCCAAGGACAGAAGGCCACCAGTCCATGGACCAGATCTCACTTTTGCCCCCAAAAATGAGGACCTCCGTTTTCTCCCCATTCAGCTTAAGGAAGTTCTTAACCATCCATCCGGCGACCGCCTCCATGCAGTTTTTAAAATTAAGAGCAGTTATGCTCACAGATTGAGATATGGAGGCCATAATTTGCGTGTCATTGGCGTAGAAAAGAACTTCTAGCCCAAAGGATCTTATAAGCCTGGCGAGTGGGGCAACATAGACGTTAAAAAGGGTCGGGCTCAATGAGGAGCCCTGAGGGACCCCACACTTCACAGGCTTAATGGGTGACCTATACTCGCCTAGCTTAACCCTTTGCTTCAGTTGGTCGAGGAAGGATGTTAGGAGGCTGAATGCAGAACCCTTGACTCCCAGCTTGCTGAGTCGGCTAACCAGAATGGTAGGGGACAGGGTGTTGAAAGCCGCCGTAAGGTCAAGTAACACCAGTAAGGTGGTCTGACCGGTGTCTATCTTGGACCGGATGCTGTCGACAACCACTGTGAGCGCCGACTCAGTGCTGTGAGTCCTACGGAAACCGTGCTGTGAAGGGTCGAGGGAGTTGGTGCTGTCAAGGAAAGCACTCAGATAAAGGTTAAGATGAGCCTCCAAGAGTTTAGCAGGGGCAGGGAGAAGGGAAATGGGACGAAAGTTCTTTAATATCCCAGGGTCCAGGGTAGGTTTTTTCAATAGAGGCTTGACAGTGGCCAGTTTCCAGGAGAGGGGGTAAACACCCTCTGAAATGGCCAGATTCATAACCTCCATCAAAGGGGGCAGAATAGTCTGTCTGCAATCTTTAAGGACCTTTAAGGGGCATGGGTCTAACGGTGACCCGGACTTTAGCTTGTCCAGCAGCGTACTGAGATGTATAGAAGTAATGGGGGGGAACTTGGAGAAGGAATGGGAAGGGGGAGGAGCTTGAATTTCCGAAATAAGAGTCGGAGGGGTGGCAAGTAGGGAACTGGAATTAAGGATTTCCAGGTCTGTGTAAATGTCCGAGATCTTCTCATGGAAGAATGTGGAGATCTGGTCACACAGAACCTGGGAGGCTGTTATGGGGTCAGGTGCCTGAATAAGGGAAAGGTTATCAACTATCTTAAACAAATCACTAGGAGATTTGAGCGAGGACGTAAGTTTGGAATAGTGGGCCTGTTTTTCTGTCAGTACTGCAGCTTTACAGCCTTTGAGAAGGGTTTTATGTTTATCCTTCTCTATGGGGTCCAAGTGTGTCCTCCAAAGCCTTTCCTGCCTCCTACATCCTTGTACGAGAATCCTAAGGGATTCAGAGTACCAGGGGGCCGAAGGCCGTTTCCTGGCAGAATAGTGTTGCCGGGCTGGGGCAAGCGAGTTGACAGCCTCCGTCAGGGTATTGGAGAGGTCAAGAGCCGCAGTGTGAACATCCCCGGTAGATCGGGTTTGAGAGTGGCCAGAAATGGAGTGAGGGAGTCGTTGGTAATCTCCCCAAAGTTCCTTCTCAATACCCACTTGGTGTGATCAGACCGAAGGACGGTAGGAGAAGAAAAGGAGAAATCAAAGGGAACAACAAAGTGGTCCGACCACCACAAGGGGAAGGGGGTGCCAGTTTGGAGACAGGAATCGTTGCTGAATACCCCATCCAGGGTGTGCCCAGCTGAATGGGTAGGCCCAGTCACTAACAGCGGCAAACCATAGGAGGATAAGGAGTCCAACAGATGGGCCGTGTCAGGGGAATTGTAGTTTTCCAGATGGAAATTAAAATCCCCTAGGATGGTTAAACTAGGCCCATCAATTTAGGGCTCTATGATCTTGAGAAGTTCTAAACTGAATGCGGACCTAAGACCAGGGGTTCTATAGACCAGAATTCCAGTAAAGGAGATCGTGGGGGAGGGATTGAGAGTAAAATGCATTGCCTGAAGGCGTTCGAGCGGGGAGGACAGATGGACAGTCCGACATTTTATAGAGCTGTGGTACAAAATCCCCAAGCCTCCTCCCACTCGACCCACTCTATCCATCCTGGCCAGCGAGTACCCATCGGGGATAGCATTTAACAGGTCTGGTTCGGACGAGTCCGTGGCCCATGTTTCGGTGATGAAAGCCCATGTGGGCTTTCTCTGTGAGATGAGATCCCTAAAGGAGATGTTATTTTTGACCAGTGAGCGGGAATTAATAAGGAAACCCGCGTGGACAGCGGTAGGCGACGGAGGTACCCTCGTGGGAGGAGGGCAACAGTTAGCCGTATCCGGGGTTTTATGCATGATAGCTGTGTCATTACATTTGCAAACATGGGCGTTTGCAAGAGTTTCAGGAGTGAAGGAGTAATGGCAGGCCAGCTTAGGGGGTTTCAGTGCTCGCAGGGCAGATGAAGAATATAAAGGTTCACCTGAGGCAGCATGCCTGGCCCCTCCTTGTCGCTGACGGGTGCAGACGGGCTCGACTCCGGCGCGATTGCGGTGCGACCGCTGATCGCGTCCGCTGCGCGGAGTCATAACTAGTTGTTTAAATACTGGCGACTAGAGCGCCGAGCCAAGAGTGCCCAACCTAATATGGCCGCTGCTGATTTGCGCAGCCCGGGAGCCTCAGCCCTTAGATCGGCCGAGAACCGCCCAGGGTGCGTGAGTATGAGGATTAAATTATTATCAGCAGAGCAGAGTGCGAATTCTAGGTAGTCCGTGACACAGCAAAGTGTGTAAAAATGGGAAGAGCGCTACGATAAAATCCGTAAGCGCTGGGTGATAGGGGGGGGAGGGGACGGACACAAAGGGTCAATGAACAGGAACAAGATAAAAGTATTTTAAAAAACGCTATCTAAAACAATGCCTCCCGGCTTCCACCTCAGGAGATGAATGAGCAGCAATCTCGCGCCTGCTCTCCAAGGGCTGTTTAAATACTGGCGACTAGAGCGCCGAGCCAAGAGTGCCCAACCTAATATGGCCGCTGCCGATTTGCGCAGCCCGGGAGCCTCAGCCCTTAGATCGGCCGAGAACCGCCCAGGGTGCGTGAGTATGAGGATTAAATTATTATCAGCAGAGCAGAGTGCGAATTCTAGGTAGTCCGTGACACAGCAAAGTGTGTAAAAATGGGAAGAGCGCTACGATAAAATCCGTAAGCGCTGGGTGATAGGGGGGGAGGGGACGGACACAAAGGGTCAATGAACAGGAACAAGATAAAAGTATTTTAAAAAGCGCTATCTAAAACAATGCCTCCCGGCTTCCACCTCAGGAGATGAATGAGCAGCAATCTCGCGCCTGCTCTCCAAGGGCTGTTTAAATACTGGCGACTAGAGCGCCGAGCCAAGAGTGCCCAACCTAATATGGCCGCTGCCGATTTGCGCAGCCTGGGAGCCTCAGCCCTTAGATCGGCCGAGAACCGCCCAGGGTGCGTGAGTATGAGGATTAAATTATTATCAGCGGAGCAGAGTGCGAATTCTAGGTAGTCCGTGGCACAGCAAAGTGTGTATAAAAATGGGAAGAGCGCCACGATAAAATTCGTAAGCGCTGGGTGATAGGGGGGAGGGGACGGACACAAAGGGTCAATGAACAGGAACAAGATAAAAGTATTTTAAAAAGCGCTATCTAAAACAATGCCTCCCGGCTACCGCCTCAGGAGATGAATGAGCAGCAATCTCGCGCCTGCTCTCCAAGGGCTGTTTAAATACTGGCGACTAGAGCGCCGAGCCAAGAGTGCCCAACTTAATATGGCCGCTGCCGATTTGCGCAGCCCGGGAGCCTCAGCCCTTAGATCGGCCGAGAACCGCCCAGGGTGCGTGAGTATGAGGATTACATTATTATCAGCGGAGCAGAGTGCGAATTCTAGGTAGTCCGTGGCACAGCAAAGTGTGTTTAAAAATGGGAAGAGCGCCACGATAAAATTCGTAAGCGCTGGGTGATAGGGGGGAGGGGACGGACACAAAGGGTCAATGAACAGGAACAAGATAAAAGTATTTTAAAAAGCGCTATCTAAAACAATGCCTCCCGGCTTCCGTCTCATGATATGAATGAGCAGCAATCTCTCTCTTATAGACCTGCGTTCAAGAGGTGTCTGTACGGAAGTGCCTACTGCGTCAGATTTAAAGTATGGACCAACATTTCTTTAAAATGATGCAGAGGTGAGGTAAAATTAGGCAAGATATCAAGCCATTCATTATGCAGGACAATATTCTTTGGGGCTTAGTTACAAGCCTCTTGCGCCACTTTTGCGTTACTTTTCCCATGTTAAAAGTGCCGCAAAAGTGGCACAAGGGGCTTGTAAATAAGCCCCTTTATTTGTAACGCATTTATTCGGAGGCATTGTGTATCTAGGCTGCTCTGCTTACCTTGTGTAAACACTGTGACCAACAGAGTTCACAACTTGAAATCAGCTTTGGTTGTAGATGGCAGAGTGGACAGCAGCATCCATTACTTTAAAAGAGAAAGAGAAATGATGTGAGAGAGAGTGGGAGAGAGAAAGAGAGAAAAAATAACATTAAAACCGTGAGAGAGAGAAGGTTATGGATGGAGCAGTTAATACTGGAAAAAATCTTCGTAGCTCACCTTTTGCCACCATTGTGTGTCCAAGCATGTGGTGATTCACAGTGCACCCTCCAGTTTAGTGATCTGAAAGATAGTATATAGAGTTAGTAATAGCATAGTACATACAACTGCACAAGTATATTTTTGGTGTATTTCTTTGTACACTCAGGATAATATATTTCATCAACTTCCACTGTAAGGTGGTGTCTGTGCGCCGTTTTTCTTCTAAAGTAGTATATCCCATGCATTCTCACTGCATAGCAGTGAGTTCTCAATACTGCGTACCTAGACTGTTGCGCCCCATTGACTCGAAGAGGCAGTTTTACAAGCTCCTTGCGCCACTTTTCCCATGTTAAAAGTGACACAAAAGTGGCGCAAGGGCCTTGTAAATCTGCCCCTCAGACTGTTGTAACCTATCTATTCTCACTGCCCGGAGATAATTGTACATTCCTATGCAGTTAAGCTGCTGCACACTACTCACTCTCGCCGCACACAGATGACTTGTTGCTGCTTCGGAAACAAGATTCTTTGCTCACCTTGTGCCATTGGCGTGAATCAAAGAGGGTGCACCATATGTCGAAGCAGCCTTCTCAGACATTGTTACGATGGCCACACATCATCGCAGAATGCACAAACGTAGAGCTTTGGAGGTGTTTGGGGGCAGGGGGTGCCAATTTGTGAAACACGACCTGTAAGATAAAAGGGAAGTTAACATTGTGTGTCCTTTCTTTATCAAAGGAGAGAGGAAGTGAGAGAGTGACTGAAAAGAATATTTGCAGCTCACCTTTCTGTCACCGGTGTGTTTTTCACCATGTGCCGGGACATAATGCACCCTGAAGCTCTACATCTAAAAGATAGTAAAAGAAAGATGTTATGATTGGTATTTGTTACTATCTTAATGTGGAGTAAAATTACATCGTCTTTTCAGACACCTTCCCTCCCGCATTCAAAAACAACTATTTGTACAGTTCCAACTTGTTTAATAGGCTTCGATTTTTGAAAAATTACTATAGTACTAATGTTTTTATGCGGTTGTGAAAGCAAGTGGTGCGAAGTGATACACTTGGTTTCAATTATCACGAGCGTCGGATGTAAGTTTGAGACTCCAGCCACTCACCTGAAGTCCAGGAATGTTTGCAGGGGCGATAACATTTCTCCAAACCTTCTGGAGCAGCTCTCAGCGCTCCTGATAGAAACAAAAGCTCTGGCAGATGTCCCAGAAGGGAAGGGGATTTGGCATGACAAGAGAGACTGCAATCATCTGTACCTGCCAGGATCTGAATTCTCACCAGGGGAGTGTTGCGTCTCTTTGTGTTCACCTATAGACAAATATAAAAATTAGTTCTTACTATCTGTTATCTCTCTTACATCCTAATATCTCTTCATTTATTCTTTTGTAATGTACCTCTATATATTACTGGTAAAACTCTGGGTTTTCTTGTCCACCTGGATTGAAAATTGAGGTGTGTTCACTCTCTATATTTACCTAAATGACACTAGAAACAGAATATACATACATGAACTAGATGTCCTTTTCAAATAAAAAGAATAAACTTTTCCTGTACAAGAGGTTTTTATCTTGTTATATAATCATTTAGCCATAATGGGTTTTTCTTCATTCAGTGCGTTAATCAACAAAAAGTCTCTTATGTCCTGGGTTTTAATCTTGCAATCTTGATGTAAGGAATATTCATGCAACTAGCATCAAATGTATTTAGGGCTTACATTGAAAGCACCAGCAATATTACAATCATATGCGGTGCTTTTTGCAAGTTCACTTGAACAATAAACACTATAAATCTTCTTAATAGGTACAAAGGCACAGAGTCTTGCTTGCTGGCTGAAAGTCTGAGAATGTTCTATTTAAACACTGTAATTCTAATCTTTTAACTTGCTTAAAAAGTCCTGTTAAATATAAAAGCGAATTGACACTTAGCTCTGAAAGTATTCCTGAAAACTAACAAACATTGGTCCTGGGCTCATTTAACATATATGCATAAATCAAGCATGCAGAAGTTAACAAGAAATCAGAAATGTACCAAGACATGATTAGTATTACAACCCAAAGGATGAGGACAAATTAAGCATGCCTGATGGTGTGAATCCCTAACATCGGACATTTGACCGATTATAAAAACGTTCCTGCTAATGGAAAAAAATATATAAATGAAATAAGATACGGTATATACGACTGCGCACGCCTAAATCACTGTGTCGCCTTTTGGTATCTAATCTGGTGCACCACATCGACTCCCTCCAATGCGCACCCAGGCCTCATTGCTCACCTTTTTTTTTTTTTTTTTTTTTTTTTTAAGCGTTTTTATTGTTTGCAAGTAGTGACAAAGATCATATTAGATCAGTTCCATAGTTAACATACAGTTATACATACATTCAAAACAAAGAGGAATATAAACATACAATAGTATTTCTTGAATCAGAACTTCACATTACTTCTAAAGAAAGAAAGAAGAAAAGAGGAAAGGAAAAAATTATCAGTATTGACCTGCTCAAGGCTTTTAACCCTCGAAAAATCCCTTCCATATTTTTTCTTTTTTCAAGAGAGCTTTAGGGCCTCTAAGTTTTGCTAGGGAGAGCTCCATTGTTCTAATTTCATATACCAATGCTAACCAGTCAGCAACCATGGGGGATTCTTTAGAGATCCAAACCCTGGCTATGATTAATCTAGCACAGGCTATCAAGATCGTTAAGAGATCTTTGTTGGGACAATTCATATCTTGAATATCTAACAGAACCCATTGTGCCGTAAAATCTATTGAGCTAATTTGATAAGAATGAAGATAGTAGGATATACTATTCCAAAAATTTGCGAGTGCCGGACAATAAAAGAACATATGTTCAATCCCAGCCGCGGGAGTATCACATTTCACACACTTAGATTTATCTGTCAAGGAGTTGCCATGTGACCAACTAGATATTCTTTGTGGCGTAAAGTATAGCTCCGTAACAGTCCTATAGAGTTGCATTTTCAAATTGGAGGAGTGAACTATATCATTTAAATGCGATAGGGCATTACCAATGTGGACTGAATTAATATTTTGGTTTAGTCTACGAGACCATTTATCTGCAATTAGGGTTGTGTTTTCCTCCTTCACCTTAATGAGCCACTGATAACCCCATTTAATCAAAGATTTAGTTTTTCCTGAATAAATACCTTCAAGAATTTCCGATTGGCCAACTGCCTTTATCTTCAATTTGTTCCAAAAAAAGTCTCTAATCTGTCTATATTTAAAAAACATATCGTCAGTGAGCCCATATGTAGTTTTTAAGTTATCGAAATTCATCAAGCCATTAATATCAAACAAGTCTCCTAGCGTACTTATACCTAATCTCATCCAACGATTTCCCACACCATCTGCGAAGATACCAGGCAGGCCCGGGTTGTTCCATAGTCTAAGCTCAGCATTGTAAAATGTAGAATTGCTAATGTGCAAGATTTTATCCCAAATTCTGATAGCATGCTTAGCCGTCTTAAACTTTACTCTTTTGAAGTAATTGGGGTCATGAACCCGTAGTAGAAATTGATTGGCATCTGTTCCCAACATATAATGATGAAAAAATAAAGGAGGGGAATTCTTTAATAAACTCCTAATGCGCAAAAAAAAAGAAGCCAAAAAGTAAAAATTAAAGTCCGGAAAAGTAAGTCCCCCTTTGGAAATAGGTAATGTCAAATATTTAATGGCCCTTCGTGCCTTTTTGTACCCCCAGATAAAACTGCTACAGATCCCATCTAGTTTCTTAAAGAACAGTTTATTTGGCAGTAGCGGTATAGCTCTACACAAGTAGAGTAGCTTGGGTAAAATTTTCATTTTAATAAGGTTTACTCTCCCTAGTAGGCTCAGTGGTATCTTATGCCATTTTTTAAAACTTGCAGCTGTCTCTTTGAGAAATGCCCCATAATTTATTTCAACAATTTTCTCCACTTTAGCCATAAGTTTTATACCTAAATATACTGCTTCTTTACTGGTCTTATATATACATGCAGCCGGGGTATAATTAAGTATGATTTGGGTTTTGTTGACATTTAACTTATATCCTGAGATTTCCCCGAATTTGTGTGCTTCCTCTATAATTGCTGGCATAGCTTTACACACATCCGGTGTATATATTGCGATGTCATCCGCAAAAGCAGTTAATTTGAGGGTAGTATCCCCATGTTGAGCAGGTACTATATTTGTTTGGGTATTTAAAGCATTTAAAAAAGGTTCTAAAGAAAGAGCAAATAATAATGGTGAAAGGGGGCATCCCTGCCTAGTACCTCTAGAAATCTTAAAGTTATTGGAATCCGTACCTCCGTAACTAATCACCGCTCGTGGTTCATCATAGATTGACATAACCCAGTCTAAATATGGACCTTTTATACCCAATTTCCTTAACACTGCCCATAAATAATCCCACCCCACTCGGTCAAATGCCTTTTCCGCATCTAACATTATCATACCGAGTGGGGTGTTAGTAGTTTCGGCTACATCCAAGACTGTTATAGAAGTGTTAACATGCATGGTGGTGTCTCTACCTATCACAAAGCCATGCTGTTGAGGGTTTACAATATCTAACATATGGGGCGCTAGTCGATTAGCTAAGATTTTAGCAAAGATTTTCACATCCGAGTTTAATAGAGAGATGGGCCGATACGATCCACACTCTTTTTCTGGCTTCCCCTTTTTTAAAAAAAATATGATTTTTGCGAGTTTCCATGAAGAAGGAGCATGTTTAGAAACAATAATAGAATTAATAACCGTTTGTAATAGAGGAGCCAACTCTTGGTAACAAAGCTTATACACCTCGCCTGGTATGCAATCTTCCCCAACTGCCTTGCCTAAGGGTAAGTGATCAATGGCAATTTTAATCTCCTCCATAGAGATATTTGAGTTTAGATGTTGTATTGTTTCTTGTTTAAGTTCTTGCGTTGAGTTCAAATGTTGATCAAGATATTTTTCGATATTTATTTGGCTCGGTAGCTCCTCTGGGGTATATAGGTGTTGGTAGAATTTAACGAATTGCGTTAAAATTTGATCCTCCTGCCCGTATAGCTCAAGATCTGACCCTATTATTTCTTTTATTCTAGTTTTCGCATTCCTGTCTGCTGTTTTATAGGCTAATATCTTTCCGATGCGATCGCCCCCTTCATATTGATCTAATTTGTATTTATGAAGACTAACCGCATATCTTTCCCTTAGCTTCTTCCTAAGTCCAGCTTGTATCCCTGCTAGTTGTGTTCTAATCTGATCAATATTGTATTTTGATTGCAGTGTAGCATCCGCCAGTTGTGATTCCAAATCTAATAATTTAGAAGTCATATCCTTATTCTGTTTGCGATTCTCTATATTAAGCCTATACACATACTGTTGGACACAGCCTCTGATACTACACTTGCAAGTATCCCATACAGTATTAATGCTCGCTGTATCAATATTTAGCATAATAAACTCTTGTATATGATTTTTGATTGCTGTGATGAATATTTGGTCACTCAATAAGTGTCTAGGAAAGGTAAATTTTCTTGCTTTTGCGTTCTGGTTGTCAATGTTCATTTCCATAAGGAGAGGATTGTGATCTGAAGTTACTTTGGGACAGATTTCAATCGTGCATTTTTCTAAAATATTATCAGAAGCCCAAATCATGTCGATCCTAGAGCATGATCTGTGCGGGGCAGAATAATAGGTATAACCTGGCGTCTTAGGGTGTTTAGACCGCCATATGTCTCTAATGTTGTTTAGTCTAGCCAATTCTAGAATCGCCATTCTAACTTTGTGCATTCTTTTAAAATTCCTTGGCCCCGTTGAATCCATTTTATAATTCATCACACAGTTAAAATCTCCGGCAATAATGATTTCCCCTTCCCATTCTAGTAATTCTATGCTTAGATCTTCATAAATTTTAGGTTTATCAATATTTGGGCCATACACCACACACAGTACTAATTTTGCTTCAGCCCCTAGAATCTGTGCTATTGCCCATCTACCTCTATTATCAGTCGCAGTCTTTATAGTATCTAGTTGCAGTGTTCTTTGTTTCAAAATAGCAACCCCCCTTATGGTCTCATTCAACGTAGTACAAATAACTAATTCATAACCTAATTGTGTAAGCCATTTTTTATCCTGATACTTTATATGAGTCTCTGACAACAGCACTATGTTCGGATTATACATTTTTATCTCTTCTTTTACTAGATTCCTTTTACTTTTATTGTTTAGGCCATCGACATTCCAACATAATATTCTTAACTTAAGCATTTATTAATTATTAAATTCATATATAGTAAGATCCTATTCCTATTTGTTCTAATCTTCCTTAACATAATAATGTCATTTTCTCTACACCAAAATAAAACGTCAAAACTTGCAAACACATTTTTCCTTTTAATCACCACCCCCCGCCCCTGACTTTCGTTGCCACCCTTGCCCTTGCCCTTGTGGCAACCCCACCCCCTCCCTTGCAGCTCCCTGTTTCTAGGGGGGGAGCTCCCCTCTAGCATTGCTGCCGCTGGAGTGGCAGCTCTGTGAAGAAGCATGTATGTGTGGTTGCTCAAGCCTAAATTAAATCATATCTTTAGTACCTTTAGTAACTATATTCAGCTCGTATTTCGGAGTATCACAAACTATCAGTCTAAAAAAGGAAAGAGAAAGAGAAACACGATTGTACATACATATGCCTGAATCTATCCTGCCATCTTTTGTATTAGAGATTAGAGAATGGCGAAAAGGACAAAGAAAGAAAAAAGATATAGCTCTTAGTTCTCTTTTTCTTTTTGCTTTCTTCTTTCATTATCACATGAGAATTTTTCCAAGCATTGTTCCGCAGTTAAAGGATCAGTGAAAAAAAACACTTGTCCATCCCGAATAACTTTAAGGCGGGCAGGCTCTTGTAAATAGGCCAGGCATCCTATATTTTTGAAGGCATCGATTAATTTCCGAAGCTCCCACCGTTTATCCATAGTTACTTTAGTTAAATCAGACTTCACAAAAAAAGTAAAATTATCAACAGTTACCGGATTATTTGGTTTAGCCTTTAGTGCAACTGCTTGTCGTAAAAGAAAGTTACCAAAATAAATCAAAAAGGGTCTTGGGAACTTGCTATTTGTGTTCTTTTGGACTATCGGTAGTCTGTGTACCCTTTGGAGTTGGGAGTCCCAATCCCAATCTGCGAGATCCACAAAGGCCCTTTGAAAAAGTTTGACGACAAAAGCTCTCGGGTCTGACCCCTCAATACCTTCCTGTATTCCAAATAATCTAAGATTTTGTCTTCTAGCCCTATTTTCCAAATCTTCCACTTTGGTTTCCAGTAAGGTCAATCTAGAAGTATTCAGTTTAATAGTTGAGGAGGCATGATTGACATCTTCTTCTACCTCCACTATTCGTGTTTTAATGTCTTCAATTTCTTTGCTGATTCCTCCTAGATTTTGGCAAATATCTCTCATAGTTCCTTGAATTTTAGTGTTATCCTCTCGCAATTGGAGGTATTGTTGTTGACTCTCAACCCTCTGCTCTAGCAAAGTCTGCATAATTGCCTCCATTGATATGCCCTGTGGTGGTATAGAATTAATAGTGTGGATGGGGTTTGGCTGTGGAGAGTTCCTGACTTGCATTGAAGATCCTCCAGATATTGGTTCCTGCAGCTTTAATTGTGTGCCAATTGACCCTGCAACAGAAGAGTCCCATTCCACTACTTCTCCTGGATTGTTTTCAGCGCTCTTAACAGTTTGATCTAATTGTGCCTGGGTTTTTCTCAAACTAGATACAATAGTATCCTCAGGTACGTTTATCTCCTCATTATTTAAAACCAACATCTCCTTTGATAAAATTTGCAGTGAAGAGATATCTAGAGCGTCAGTAGAAATAAAGGAAGCTCCAGGGGTTTCTGCAGGGGTCTCTGCATGTGTTTCTAGGTGTATCCCAACATTTAAATCATTATTCTCCTCTTCAGAAACTAAGATCGTATTATTTGAGACCTCTTGGTTCAAAAAAAGTGTACTTTCATTAACATTGATTAAGGGATCAATGTGTTTGTCCACGTTTAAACTTGTATTATTGCTTAACTTATCCTCTTGATGTTGGTTCAATTGCCCTTTGTGCCTTTGAGCTTTGTGCTCATCTGGGCTGGCCCCTGAGAGACTTAAGGCCATATTTTTTACTCCGCCTTTAGCTTCTATCCACCTTCTCAACGGACTATCATCCATTAAGCGACTTTTTTTATTTTCCACCATATCTTTACCTGTTACCTTTAATAGGAGGAGTTTTTGCTTGGTCTTGACCTTTCTTTTAGCTTTCCTCGGTGCCAGTTTTTTATTAGTTTTATTAGTTATCAATGTAGAAGTCTCATTAGTTTCATTATTCCCATCTTCTTCTTCTGATAGTTCCTCATATTCAACGTTTGAGTCTTCGTCTGTCTTAGTTGCAGAATCCTGACTCGGATCAATCTCTCCTTCCCGCCCACTTTCTTTTGGATTACTTTTATCAGCGTTCTCGCATATGGTACTACTAGTACCCGAAATCTCGGTGCCTCCCACTAGATCTTGTAGCATCTGTGGAGGTTTATTGGTTAGATCAGTCTCAATATTATTCTGAACTAGCTTTGTTTCACCGGTTCCCTTAATTTCTTTAGTTGCAGAATTTATAGTCCCCTTGCCTATAGGTACTTTATCAGATCCTTTTTTGCCAAGAGACCTCTCATTAATTGGCCCAATATCCTGGATAATGTCCTGGGTATCCATCTTTGCCTGTTCCACTCCGGATGTTTCACTTTGTTCCTTATTTCTGGCATGTGTTTCATCGTTTTTATTTTTATTTTTATTTTTATTTTTATCCCCTTTCATATTTTCATTACTCTTTTCCTTTCCGACAAAGTGCACCTTTGATACATTAGCATCCATATTCCGCACAACCTTAGCGTCTCCTTTAGCAGCCATGGAGGAATCATTCATCTTTCCTACGCACAACCCCTTATCGCTAGTTCCTAGGGTGTACAAACCTGGGTTAACAGTTGCCTTCAAAGCCGTTTGGCTAGTCTCTTTCTTATCCCCCAGGGTGCTTACCTCCGTTACCCCTACAGCTACAGCAGTAATGGTACCTGTAAGTTTCTTAGGCGCCAAAGCGGTCTTCTTGGACCTTGTCTGGCGTGGGGACATCGATTCGTGCCCCACTGCTGTTCCAATCCGTTCTGTTGTTTCCGCTCGCTCTTTCTCCCCAGCGCGTCCCTGCAGCCGTGTTCCTGGGAGAGCTCTCAGGTGTGCATTCTGAGTTACCGCTCGGAACGCCCAGCTGATCGTGAAAGCGGAAGGCAGTGAAATGCGAGAGCACCTCGCTGCACGGCTCTGGGAGCGAAGCAGGCTCCTGCCGTACTGCAGCAGCTCCCACAGCATTGAGTCCGCCAACCAGTAACCGCAAACCCAAGTCTCCAGCCTCCAGCCGATCTTCCAGTCTCACGTGAGTACAGCTTGCCAGAGTTAGTATCACCAGCGAGCAGTTTAATCCTCCTTCTCCTTCCTCCGGCTCTGCTCACAGTTCTCCATCCTCCGTTAAATCTTTAGTGAAGATATCTCATTCCTTCGTTTTTAGTCAAAAGTTATCGGGAGCAGACCACACAAGCAGCAACTTCACACGGCGGCGTTCAGCCCGCCATCTTGACTCCTCCCCCTGGACTAGTGTGATCACCTTTTCGTGGACAGGACACCTTCTACATCATGCAGTCCTGCTCTACCACCAAGAAGTCTCACATTTGGTGCTGGGTCTTGATATGGTTATGGGAAAGGACATGTTCATGCTCCCATCATCGCAGGTTTCTCACCCACTCAGTCCTTGCGGTACCACTAACTCAGTGACCAAAGAGGCCACGAATGTAATGGTGGACCGTTGTACTTGGTGGTTCGGGCCTACATGAGGCGTCCGAACCACTAGGACGGGCCATCACAGCGCTTGCGATGGGAACAACTCTAAAATGGCATAGAGCACGTGCGCCCCGTCTTTTTTTTGGAAGGGTCACATGTGTAGTGACGCATTTGCGGGATGGGTGTGGTGTTGGTGTATACCAGGCATGAGGGAGTGTATGTGTGCCGTTCTGACAACTAGACCTGGAACTAAGAAATCAGTACAATGGAAATCTGGGCAATGTTGCGTTTTTGTTTTTTCCTGGAAGCGTAAGTGGAGTGGGCTGGACTGACGTATGCCAGTGCTGCTCGAGTCTCTGAACCATGACTCCGGAGCTATGGGCGTGGTTCCGTCATTAGCTATATGAGAAATCAAGTGATTCGGGTGTCTGTTTTGTAGTGCTGACAACACCCGGGTCTTAAACGCAAATGTATCATTCTATCTGTAAATTTTCACAACATGGCCAACATGGAAGGTACGGGGTATCACTGACTCTATATTCATCCATAGTTGCACACATAAAAGATGGTGGACATGACGTATTTCTGCGATTATGAAGGTTTGTTGTACATTCAGTGGAGTGTTGTAGCTGTAGTAATAGAGGGCTGTGAAAGGTTTAAGTTGTAGTTTTTGGTACATGCAGGGCAGCTAATATATATACGTATGTGGTCATTCAGGTACACTGTCAAAGTTGCGTCCACATCCTGTTATTGTAATGATGCAATATACGCATGACTGAAAATGTACTGTAAATACGGTGCTCATGTAAATTGCTGATATAGTTTTAGGTTAATTTTGCGCTATATAAATATGCTAAAAAAAATGCTTTTAAAAAGGAGGAAGAGCCCACACTTACTGTCAGAGGTAAGATGGTTGCATACGCTATTTATAGCACAATATAATGTGGTAGGGCGCAGGAGCAGCATTTTACAAACATAATAAATACACAGACACAGATGGATAGTTGAAGTGGGTATGGGCACGTGTGCTCAACTCCATTTTATTACGTTGCTGTTGGTAACAAGTGGAATAGTAATCCTCATATCATACACAGATATTCAATCATAAACGGTTTATGACTTCTGCTGTACAAAGGTAGGAGAACTATATGTGAAATAATACACAGAAGATTCCATCGTAAAGGGTTCATGAGTTGTGGTACACTGAAATAGGGGTGGTTTGTGTAGAGCCTGCGATGATGCGTGGTTCAGACAGAACGCACTGATAAGAATGTCTTTTGGCAACTGAATTTTGCCTTAATAAGGCCAGGTGGCGATTATTTATGGTGTACTGAGTTAATGGTAGGTGTGGTGCTCAGCGTGTGCTCATCCTACAATGATGCGTGGTTCGAGCGGTCTGTACTCAAAATATTGAGTGTTGCATAAGGTCTGCATGAATTTTGTAGTTAAAAAAAAAAATTACATCAATGGTCATCAATTACTCTGCAAACTAGGTCTACTGATTGCTGCCCATAACAAATTAAATGATTGCATTTCACGCAGTGCATTCTAACTTTCTCAAAATGGGGATGTATGTCTGGTTGCGATGTTGAAGGTGATATCCCAGAGGTACTTGGTATTTTTTTTTTTTTTTAAGTTTACTTATATAGCGCATGGCTGCCCAAACAACAGGGCGTCCCAGCGCTTGCAGACAAAACCAGCGGAGGCAAGCAGAGAAGGTATTGTAAGACAGCCGAAGGGTCAGCCGTCTAGATGGAGGCGAACAGCCAGGTTTTAATATATTTTCGGAAAAGCCAGTGATTTTGTATAGCACGTGCCTCAACGGGGATGGAATTCCAAAGAGCAGGGGCAAGAGACCTGAAAGAACGGCCCCCAGCTCTGCTCCTGCGTACCCTAATGAAACAGGCAAGATGGAGGTCAGCAGAGCGTAGGGCCCGTGTGGGGATATAGGGGGTGCAGAGTCCTTGCAGTATTTGGGGGCCCTGGCCGTGTAGAATTTTGTGGGTTAGACAGAGGGACTTGAATTCAATTCTTTGTTTCACCGGCAGCCAGTGAAGTCGGCTGAGGAGGTGCAAGGTGTGGCAGTGTTTGGGTAGGGCCGCAAGGGTCCGCCCTCAGCCCGCTACTTTTCAATGCTTACCTGGCCCCACTTTTTACCTTAATCGCCAAATGGGGGGTCAAGGCGATTTCGTATGCGGATGATACGCAACTAGTCTTCCCATACGTTGAGGTGTCAGAAGCAGCGTTCAGCAAAATAAAAGGATGTCTTAGTGACGTTGCCAGATGGATGAACACTAACAAGCTAAAACTGAATGCTAGCAAAACCGAGGTTTTATTCCTTGGAAAAAGTACCCCACCCTCCCCTGACCTCTGGTGGCCCACCGAAATGGGTCCTGCTCCTACCCCTGGCACCAAGGCAAAAAATGTGGGTGTATGGTGGGACGAGACGCTTTCTTTCTCATCCCACATACAACATATCACCTCTAGCTGCCACTATAAACTCCGCAACCTCTGAAAATTCCTCCCTCTTCTACCAACTGACTGTCGTAAATCGGTGGTCCATGCGACAGTCACATCCAGACTGGATTATTCAAACGGCCTCTATCTTGGCCTCCCGAAATATCTGACACAAGGCCTGCAGAGCGTGCAGAATGCGGCTGCGAGATTGATAAAACACGTGCCTTTCAAACATCACATCTCTCCGCATCTTCATGAGCTGCACTGGCTCCCAGTGGCGAGCAGAGTTAATTTCAAAGCGCTCACCCTAACGTACAGAGCACAAAAAGGGAACTGTCCCAATTATCTTAAACTCCGACTCCCCCGCTACCACCAAGAGAGACACCTGCGCTCGAACTCGCAGATCCTACTGGCTGTACCACGAGCGAGAAGGGCGAGACTCGGAGGCAGATCTTTCTCGGTAGGCACTGCGAAGCTCTGGAACTCCCTCCCCTCTGCCATCCAATCTGCCTCGTCAGAAGCCATCTTTAGGAAACTCCTAAAGACCTGGCTCTTTGCGCAGAAAGCCTAGTACCTCTCCCTGCATTTCCTCTCTGTTGCTGCGGTTTCTTTTCAGCGCCGGGACACCTCCACGCGAGGTAGCTGTTCGCGCTATATAAATATCAGTATTATTATTATTATTATTATTATTATTATTATTATTATTATTATTATTATTATTATAGGGCAAAGAGGGTACGGGCAGCTGCGTTTTGAGTCCTCTGGAGTCTTTTGGTGACTGACTTGTTGGTGCCCAGCAGTAGTCCATTACAGTAGTCTAGGTGGGATAAGACCAGGGACTGGACTATAACTTGCCGGGTAGGCGGCTCAAAAAAGCCAAAGATAGGTTTGATGCAGCATAGGAGGCCGAAACAGGTACCAGCAACCTTTTTTGCATGCGACTCAAAGGAAAGTGCGTTGTCCATTAGGACACCCAGATTCTTCACAACCTCCTTTGGTTTAGGGGGGAAACCCATAGCCGGGGGCCACCCTGATGGTCCCATTTCTGTAGGTTACGTCCCGTCAGGAGCACCTCCGTTTTGGAGGAATTAAGCTGGAGATAATTGTCTGACATCCAGTTTGAGATGGCCAGAACATCTTCCTGAAATTTGGTCTGGTCAGGCGAGGTGTCATTAGGGAAAGTGAAGATAAGCTGCGTGTCGTCCGCATAGGAGATCATTTTGATCTTACGTTCCCTGGCCAGAAGGGCTCGGGGGCGGACGTACACGTTAAACAGTGTGGGGCTGAGGGCCAAGCCCTGCGGGACCCCACAATTGAGAGGGGAGTCTGCTAGATGAGTAAGGTGGAGCGTGGCTCTGAAAGGAACGGTCCGACAGATATTATGCGAATCAGGCAAGGGCCCCATCTCTGACTCCGATCTCCCGGAGACGTTTGAGCAAAATCTCATGGGAGACCGCGTCGAACGCTGCGCTTAAGTCAAGCAGTATGAGAGCTGAGGTGTTCCCCAGATTGTGTGAGGCCCTCAGTTGTTCCGTGACTGCCAATAAGGCTGATTCCGTACTATGTTTCGCCCGGAAGCCATTTTGCGACTCATCCAGGATCCCATTAGTTTCTAGGTTGTTGGTCAGGATGGAGTTCACATAGGCTTCCATCACCTTGGCCAGATACGGCAGGAGGGAGATGGGTCTAAAGTTTTCTGGGCGAGAAGGGTCCAGGGTAGGCTTCTTTAGCAGGGGGATAACTTTGGTATATTTCCATGACTTGGGAATAGTGGATGACAGAAGTGATCTATTAATCAGTTCCCGTCCCTCAGCCAAGATGGACTCCCGGAGAAGTCGAAAGGTGTCAGGTTTAACAGGATCATCGGGGGACCCAGACTTCACCTTTGTGGCCAGGAAATTGAGATCTTTATGAGTAATAGGGGGCAGGGTTTGCAGAGGGTCCAGGGAGTCAGGTGAATAGATCGCTTGGCCAGGGGTCGGGTGGGCCTTCTAGTGTCCAGCGACTTGTAGATCTCCTGAACTTTATTAATGAAAAACTGGGTCAGTTCTTCACACTGCACGTTAGAGGTGATTATGTTGTGAGTACCCTCTGGGGTTTTACTCATATCTTTTGCCAGGGAAAAGATGGTTTTAGAAGGATTATGACTGGTATTAATCAGATTGGTATAGAATGGGGTCGTAAGAGCGCCTCCAGGCACGTTCGAGGATCTTGCAGTGCTTTTTTCTGTCGCTAGTGCCACAGTGTACCATGGGTGAGTCTGTTCGCGTTTGGGCCGGGACTTTTTTTGGGGTATCTGAAGATCAAGGGAGTTGTTAATCCACCCCCTAAAGGCTATGTCTGCTTCCTCCACATTGCTGGGCCAATCCGGACGGGAAGAATTCAGGCTGGACTCAAGGCTGGGGGCGTCCAGTTTATGCCATGGGCGCCTCCAGAGGGGGGGGAGAGATTCTGACTAGTATTTGCTACAATATTAATGCATATGTGAATGAGAAAGTGGTCCGTCCAGGTGAGGGGAAGGGGGGCGTGCACTCGAATTCCCTTGATGTCGGAGAACACAGGGTCAAGTAGGTGGCCTGCCAGATGCAATGGGCCCCTGACCAACTGAAATAGCTGTCAGGCTTCCAGATCTCCGAGGAGGTTTGAGATGCCATGGGAGTCAAGTTGCTCTAAGTGCAGATTTAGGTCTCCCAATATACTGAAGTTGGGTGTCTGCAGGGCAAGAGTGGTGATAGTCTGGGGCAGAGCTTCCTGAAAGGTTCTTGGCGACCTGGGGGGGCGGTAGATGAGGAGCCCAGTGAGGGTAAAGTTGTCTGATATCTTGATTTTAAATAGAGTACACTCACACTCAGGTATTACCACTGGGGAAAGAGTACAGGGGAAGGAAGATTTAGCTATAACAGAGTGCCCTCCCCTGCTGCCACTAGGTCTGTTCTGGGTGTACATAGAATAGCCCAGTGGAAGAGCCCAGGCTGGAATGGCGGTGGAATCACTGGTGAGCCAAGTCTCCGTGAGGAGAAGCAGGTCCGGGGACCTATCTGTGAGGGGCTCAAGTATATCCTCATGATGTTTTACTAGAGACCTGCAGTTCAGGCTATATATGTTTACATTCGTGAGCTTAAGTGATTCAGGCGGAGAGAGAACATCCTCTGTGGTCCTGAACCCGCATTTATTGCACCTAGTGCATGGGGTGTCTGAGCGCCAGGGATGGTCGGCGCAGGGGGCCCGGGTGCGGAGAACCAGCAAATCCTCACGGGAATAATGGGGTACCTGAGCAGTCCGACGGCCAGGGGGTCTGGCGTCGGACTGGCGCGGACAGGCGCAGATGGGCTTTCCTTGGGCGCGCCTTCGGCGCGAGTCAGCTGCGCGGGAGTGCTGGCATGGCGTCTATGAGGGCGCAGGACCCGCCTCTGCCGGTAGTACGTCACCCTCGAGAGGCTGAGCCAAGGTCTGACAACGCGCTCCACTCAAGCGGCACAAGCCATGGTGGAACGGGGCACAGACCGGAAATCGGGAGCAGGTAAAAACGAACAGTCTAAAATATATACAATTTTTAAAAGATGAGGTCTCGAAATTTCTCTAATCAAATTTCAGAGGAGCACAATACAATTGCCGCACCACCGCTCGCTAGCGCCTTACTGAGCTGGCGCGTCCACTGCGCGGGAGTGCTGGCATGGCGTCTATGAGGGCGTAGGACCCGCCTCTGCCGGTAGTGCGTCACCCTCGAGAGGCTGAGCCAAGGTCTGACAACGCCCTCCACTCAAGCGGCACAAGCCGTGGTGGAACGGGGCACAGACCCGAAATCAGGAGCAGGTAAAAACGAACAGTCTAAAATATATACAATTTTTCAAAGATGAGGTCTCGAAATGTCTCTACGCCTTACTGAGCTGGCACGTCCGCTGGTTCAGGTACATTTTGGCGCTGTGTTCTACTTTCTTTGTAAACATTGTTCACAGGATGTAGGGATTAAAGGAGCTTGTGTATACTAGCAGTGCCACAGGAGTTTTTGTTGTCTGTGCCTTAAATAAATCAAGGCTACATTCCCTACTGTCTGTAGTGTAGATACAAAGCTGAATGCAAGTTGTGAATCCTACTTTCCGCAGGGTACATCAAAGCTACTATTCAGCACAGTTAGATAAAAATGCTTTTTTTCACTTATTTTAACAAAATCTGAATACATACAGTATAATTGACTGCATTAAATAAATCAAGGCTGAATTTCCTACTGTTTATAGTGTAGATGAAAAGCTGAATTGAAGTTGTAAACCCTGTTGTCCACAGTGTAGATCTTAGGGTGGAATGCTGAATATCTGTAAACATGATTGAAGTGGAAAATAGAACATATATGCAGCGTAAATGTTATTATTCAACTAAATCTATAAGTGATATAAAAGAAGTTTTTGAAGGAAGCATACTAAAGGGATATTGTGTAGGGTTTGATAGGTGATATACTTAGCTTGGTTTGCACTGAGTTAGTGGTATCTGAAACAACAAGGTTCTGTGAAGCCTGCGATGATGTACGGTCCGGGCAGGCCGTACTGATACTAATGTTTTTATCTTGTAAATTCTGCCTTAGTAAGACGACGTGATAATGATTTCTTGTGCACTGAGTTACTAGTACCTTTGGTGCTTATCGTGTATGTATCCTGCGATGATGAGTGGTCGGGGGTACAGTAATAGGACTAATGTGTTTTATTGTAGAGACTACAGCCCCCAGAAGCCTCCGCGACTGGCCCGGAAGTCGCGCTGAGGCTTAGCGCCCGGAGGCGCCGTTAAAGGGGCTGGCCTTGCGGCAGAGCGGGTGTCATTGCGCCTAAGCCTGTGGCGTTTGGTGGCGTTTTGTGCGTGAGCCTACCTGCACGCTGCACGCTGTCTGGGGGTCCCGACCTGCTTTCAGCCTCGCCTTGCCTGGGGACCCGAGCGACCTGCTGACCGGAAGTTGCTGCCTGATTCCACCGCACCTGCTGTCTCCTCCCCCCGCCGCAGCCCTTCAACACCGGGACTGCCGCAGAGCGGGGGAGTAGAGACTACAGCCCCCAGAAGCCTCCGCGACTGGCCCTGAAGTCGCGTTGAGGCTTAGCGCCCGGAGGCGCCGTTAAAGGGGCTGGCCTTCCCGCGTAGCGGGACCGCGCGCGGGGCCGTGCCCGGGGCCTCAGAGGCCTGAGGAGTCTGGGCTGGGCATCACCCCCTGGCCAATCCGCCGCCCATTCAAAAGGTATTTACACACTTGACCAATATAAGCATACTGTAAATCGCACCTATGGAGCCCAAGTCAAATGTTAAGACCATGGTCAAAAAAACGCCTATCCATACACGCTCTGTCACAAGGAATACTGCTCCAGTAAAAACTCCGCTACCAACTCTAACTGCAATTGACCGCATGCTACAACAGACAATTGTGGTGGTAGCTAACGCCATTGAAAATACTGAGAGACGATTATCCTTACCACTTAGTGCCTGTTTAATCCAGCAGATATCACAACCTGAAGATTACAATGTAAATAACATAAATGTGACATCACTATCAAATGACTCTATACTAATGCAATCTTACACGGGTCTTCCCGGGGCCAAGCCAACCCATGTGGAAGATCATCCCATAGTTCCTGCAGTGTTTCAAGATAAGGAAAGTCGGTTGTCCCTAACCCCAAATTTACAGATTAATGTTACACCGGCTGGGGCACTGGGGCTCAGTAACACGCCTGAGACCAGCGCAGTTCTGATTTCCTGCGCCACTGAAGATCCCATCCCTACAACTGACTCACCCAATAATAGCTGTGTAGATAGTACGACTGATCACGGCTCTGCCCACCGTAGATCTAGACGCACACGCAATAGAAAACTATTGGCCCCAAGTAGGGTGTGTGTGAAACAAAGGGGCAGGAGAAAGAAGGCAACTTCACCATTATTAGAGCAGGCTAACGGAGGAGAGCCTCCACCACCACAGTCAAGCCCAAACTTGGGACAAAGAGGTAATTCTAACCCAACCATACTCAATGGGGAGTCTTTAATGTGTCACATTGTGGATGTTATGAAGCTTCTTATTGCTCCCCTAACTGACAAACTTGAGCAGATCTGTAAAAAAGTGGAAAATCTGGAGAAATTAGGTCTAGCTAAGTTAGACATCCTTGAACATCTGGGTTCACAAGTTACTCCAATTCCCTTGCACGCACCTCCTATGAATAAGGACAATATGATTGCTACTAATACAACTAACACACAGGTTCCTCCCGCCAGAAATGTGGCCCCCACGGCAGCTACTGGCAAGTCCAGTAACCTACACACCTACACCCCAGGTAACACCACAAGTGGGCCCTTTGGGGTTAGAGGTAGAGAGGCAACGGGTCATACTCCAGTAAACGGGAATCCACCAGCACGCAGCTACTATAATAACATCATTCCTGCAGTGATTAATCTCCCGCCAGAAAGTAGACTATATGTGGCAATTCTCGCTAATGTCCCGAAACTTAAACCCTCTCAATTCGAAAATAACGAAACACTCAAAAACAAAAATTTGCACTGGCTTGTCCACAACTGTGGATTCCCCCTAAGAGGGGCAAGTCAGATCCTCTCAACCCAAAGGGTAGGGTGGGTGGGTCCCAGTAAAAAGGAAATAAGTGGGGACTGCGTAATCATAAATTATAAGACCACTGAATGGGCAAGGGATTCCATCTTGAATGCGCCGATCCCATCAGATAATGATTACAACACTACCCTGTTCCCACTGGACTACTTTTACAGGAATCAGGTGGGATTTAAAATTCCCGTGCAGAATTTTAAACACCCCAGAGCAATACACATGCCTCACCCACCTGTACAGCAGGCACCAGTGCAATCAGTCGGGCACCCTATTATTCCTTATGACCCAAATAACCAATATGCACTACAGCAACCACTGAACTTATTCAGAACACCAAACCCCAATTATTTTAATAACCTTAATGTCTCCGGGTTAGGAACTAGCGTTTATGGCCAATATGCAGTCCCAACATCTAACAGATTTCAGATATTCAACTCCCTAGATGAAAATGACTGACTAGGGGATACTCACGTTGCTAAGTCATCTGTAACTGAGGAACCTAGGTTGATGGCCGCTAATACAGTTGAGGAATCTCCAACAGACACCGCTGTAGCAAACTCTAATGATCCAACCCTGATAGACGCAATTATATGTATCGGTGAAAATCAACTGGAAAACCCGATAACATCTTCAGTCATAACAGTTACTGATCCACCACATGTAGCTTCAGAAGAGAACCTGAGGGTCATTACATGGAATATAGCTGGGATAGCCTCTAAGGTAAACACCCCCATTTGGGATGACTTTATTAAACAGGGTTACGACATAATCTGTCTGCAAGAAACCTGGGACAGGGAAGATGTACACGTCAAGGGATATACTTCCTTTAGTGTGCAGGCTGTGGCATCCCAGGCTGGTAGAGCCAAGGGTGGACTAGTGACTTTGATATCCACCGCACTGACCGAGTTTAGTGTTAGTGATCATGTAGTACTAGGAGAGCACGCTTCCGTTCTGCGCATGGTCCATAGCAGATGTAGAGATCTAATAGTAGTGAACTTCTACAATAATATTGCGGGGCACAAACGGGGAATGATCATTTCTGATATAGAGCAGGCCATTGATGTGACCTTATCAAGTACATCCAAACCAGCTGCAATCCTATGGGTAGGAGACTTCAACATCAAAACATGTAACCACGCACTCAAGGGGGCATGTGGCCACAGGGAGGAGTACTCGGGAAGGGAAACAAGTGTGTATAATCATTTCCCGCACAATAACTATGGCGGTGCTTTAAATAACCTACTTGCCAAATATGACCTGGACCTCCTAGAATGTAACAAGAACATAAACAATGTCAGGTGTCCGACATTTCATGGGAGAAATAGCCAATCATTCATTGATCACATTATGATATCTTGCTCCGTAGTTTACATCAATGTCTGGGTAATTGAACAAACTGTCAGTGACCATAATAGTGTAACCGTCGAACTATTGGGCTGGGGAACCAAAAGGAACACCTATGGTCAACCAATCCAGGACATAAAAGCAGAAAGACCTAATGGGATGAGGGTGAAATGGATAAAAGTTGACCCCACTCAATTTGTAGCCAACGTGATCACAAATTGTTGCAGAGAGGTTGAGTACTGCTTGTCCTCTAATCCATGCCCACGAACCTTGTTATCCAACTTCCTAAACATAACAAAAATGATTGAGAAATCCTTGACACACAAAGCTCGGAAATTAAGGAAGGTCAAGGCAGTGTGGTTTGATGACCATTGTGCCCAGTCACTAAAAAGGCTGAAAACTTCACTTGATGTTACACCAAGAGACGCTAGCAAGATCAGGGAAGAGCGCCACAACTACAAAACTGCACTCTCCACCAGGAAGAAGGAATTGCAGGACGAGGCATGGACAAAATTAGATTTGGCTGCAGATACCAAAGATCACAAACTTTTTTGGGACACTGTAAATAGTCCGTTCCTGAAGAACGATAACACTCCTGAACTAACTTCACATGTCAGTTGCCGGGCTTGGATAGCACACTTCACAGGGATCTTTAACTCTGATTTTATCTCTGGTTTTACTTCTGATTTTAATTCCAATGTTTTAACTGACACATCAACCTGTTTTAAATGGGAGAAAATATTGTTTTCCGTGACATTAAGTAAGGTGATTGAGGCAATCGAGAAGAGTAAGGGGGGGAAAGCCCAGGACCGGATGGGGTCCCTGTGGACTTTTACAAATTTGAGATTACCCTATGGGCCCCCATTTTGACCTGTTACTTTAATGCTGCAATCGAAGATAATTTACCGATTTCATGGGGACAATCAATTATAGTGCCACTTTTTAAAAAGGGCTCCAGGGCAGAAGCACGAAATTACCGCCCAATTTTACTCTTGGACTCGTCGTTAAAGATTCTGAGTCGCGTACTCTTGGTGAGACTAGAGTCCTGGGTAGAAGACAATAACATCCTTTCACCTATCCAGTACGGGTTCCGAAGGGGTCTAGGAACTATGGAGCAGTGCGTGAACCTGGAACTTATTATCGGCAAGTACACGAAAGCCAAGCAAGGGAATTTGTTTATGTGCTTTGCTGATTTAAGTTCCGCATTTGACTTGGTGGAACACGCACTGCTCTGGCCAACACTACTTGCCATGGGCGCACCACCCGAAATCATCCACCTCCTGGCTAGAATGTACAGTAGTCTCTCAAGCAAGGTTAGATTCGGAACAGACGGTGAATGTACTCCCTTTTTTAAAATTGGCAGAGGGATCCGACAAGGGTGCGTGCTAGCCCCTCTTTTATTCTCCCTTTTTATCAATCAGGTTGACCAATTTTTACGAGAATCTTATGCTGATGCCCCTATTATTAATGGAAAGCAAATACCCGTCCTTTTATATGCGGACGACGCGGTCCTGATTTCCAGGACCGCGAACGGGCTGCAAAAGTTAATCGAGAAGTTCCATATTTTTATTCAGGGCAGAAAGCTTAAAATCAACAAGGGTAAGACAATGACTATGACCTGTGGAAAGAAAATGAAGAAAAACAAGACATTCTTTTTAGATGGGGATAAACTCGAGGCTGTCCAATATTTCTGTTATTTAGGTATTACCTTTTCAGGAGATGGGAGATGGGTAAACGAACAATCTTGTGTTGACCTGAAAATGATTAGAAATGTAAATTGCATCTTCAGATTTGCCTCAAAACTGGGGGGCCGTAGAATCCGAGAGATGATCTCCATCTATAATTCAAGGTGTATGTCCTCTGCCCTGTATGGAGGTGGGATATGGGGATATAATCCTCAGATTGCCCTGTCCATCCAGCAGGAGGAAAACAAGTACCTAAAACGACTATTATGCCTCCCCGTTTCTGCTTCAACTGAGATTACTCACAGAGAGTTAGGCTTAAATTACGTTACAGATTTGATTGCATTGCGTCCCCTGTCCCTATGGCGATCCATATGGGCTAAAGAAGAAACCAGGTTTACCCAGGAAGTAATTATGGATTGTATTAAACTTGATCGTCACTCGAAAATCCCCTGGCTAAAACACATTCAATTTTGGTATAAGACCATCTTTGGTCAGGACATTTTTAAAGATATATTAACAGAATCAGTTTTAACAAAGCGTGACCTCAAATCCACTTACCTGGACCATGTAAAAGGGACCAGAATGAAGGAGTATGCAATGCAAAGTACGTTTAAATTATACATGGAATACAATCTTAGCACAGGTCTCTCCTCCTATCTCACATTTGTCAGTATTAATTCCCATCGCTTTGTTCTAGCTCGCCTGAGGCTGGGAATAGTTCACCATTTAGTGGCTTTCCCCACAGTAAAAAAAACCTGGGATATGTCTGTGTCCATGCGATGGGAAATCCAAACAGAGCATCTGCCACTTTTTACTTTTTTGTAATTTTTATACTGGTTTTACAAAGCTTTATCTGAAGCAATTATTCTTAAATCATAACATGTGCAATACAAGAGCCGCAATGCAATTGATGTTTGACTTGGCTTCCCCGGATGTGTGTTATTGTGTGGCCACTTATATTTTAAAATGTATGTGGCAAAGGAAATCAATTATAATATGACTTCTTTCCCCCCCGAATATTCCCCTGGCTGCTACATTTTATGTCACGAATGTGTCCTATTCTGTCTATGATTTATTGTTCGAGTTACATTGTTTACATATGTATCTATTTGCAATGCACTTTATACTGCATATTTGCACCTGCCGAAAGTGCTTTATGGTAATGATTGTCTCCCGGTATTTTGCACTTTGCACTGGCGTTTTGCACAAACCTTTATCGTAAACAAATTGCTGCTAAAATGTTTAAAGTGATCAAACAGACTTCGCACTTTGTTCTTAATTCTGCATATTTGCACATGTCAATAGCACTTTATGTATATGATAGGTCTCTCGAATTTTGCACTTTACATTTGCGTCTTTGCACTAACTCTTCCTATAATAACTGCTGCTAAAACGTATATAGTGACCAAATTTAACTTTGTACTCAAATGAGACACACCTTGTATTACAATTGAACTAAAACGAGACTGGTGTATGGATATCGATGTAATTTTAACTGTTTCATTATCTATAACTTACATAAATATGAATTTGAAACTGTATTTATGTATGTTGCTACATGGTTGTACTTGTACAAACCGAATAAAGCATTTTGAAACTGAACTGATTGAATTTTGCATGAATTCCATTTAAAAGGGACAGTATGTCTAATTGTGACATAAAACTGTTCACTCTTTTTTGCGAGGATTTATGGTGAACTGAGTTAGTAGTATCTTTGGCGCTGAGCTTGTACGTATGCTGCGATAATGCGTAGTGCAGGGAGGCTGCACTGGGAGCAATGTTTTTTGCTTAGTGAATTCTGCTTTAAAAAAGGCTAAGGGGAGATGATTTGTGGTGCAGTGAGTTAGTGGTACCGAAAGAACTCCGCGTGGGCCTACCCTGCGATGATTTGTGGTTCAGGGGGGTCGCAGTGGTGTAATATTTCTTGTCTACTGAATGCGTCATGTACAATCATCTTTACTGAATGGTGAGCTCTCACAATGTAGATTGAAGGCAGTAGTTATTACTGACATCAAGAAATTCTTTTTGTCGTATCTTTTAACAAAATCTGAGGACTTAAATTACAATTAACTCTACCTTAAAAAAAACAAGGCTGAATTTCATGCGGTTCGTAGTATAGATTCAAAGCTGAATTCAAAATGTGAACCCTGCTGTCCGCATTGTAGATGGAAGGCAGGAGTCAGCAGAAATATTGAGGAATTATTTTTGTCACTTTTAACAAAAGGAGAACACATACAGTATGATTGTCTCTGCATTAAATAAATCAAGGTTGAATTCCCTACTGTCCTTAGTATACATGCAAAGTTGACTTGAAGTTGTGAACCCTGTTGTCGGCAGTGTACATCGAAAGCAGTAGTTGACATAGACATCAAGGAATGCTTTTTTTGTCACATACTTTAACAAAATCTGAGGACACAGTACAATTGTCTCTGCCTTAAAGAAATCGAGAGTAATTTTAATGTTGTCTGTAGTGCTGATGCGCCACTGGTACCAAGTAGTAAACTCTGTTATTGCAGTGTACATTTGAAAACAGTACTCAGTACACTCATTGAGGAATGTTTTTGTGGCATCCTTTAACAAAATTGTCTCTGTCGTACATACATCAAAGATAACTTGAATGCTGTCCGTAGTTTAGATGGAAAGCTGAATTCAAGTTGTGAACCCTGCTGTTCGCAATGTAGATCTTAGGTTGCACTGCATTATCTGTAATGTACTCCAAACATTGACTGTTGCATACGGGACTCTTGAACTGGTATCAAGTGGTGAACTCTGTTGATCGTAGTATACATTTATAAGCAGTACTCAGTAGAGTCATTGAGGAATGTTTTTTGTCGCATCATGTATCAAAATTGTCTCTTCCTTATATAAATCAAGGCTAACTTGAATGCTGTCCGTAATGTAGATGGAAAGCAGAATTTAAGTTGTGAACCCTGCTGTGCCCAGTGTAGATCGAAGGCAGTAGTTGACGCAGGCATCGAGGAATGCTTTTTGTCACTTATTTAAACAAAATCTGAAGACATATAGTACAATTGTCTCTGCATCATATAAAACAAGGCTGAAATTCCTACTGTTCATACTTTAACAAAATATGAGGACATAGTACAATTGTCTCTCCCTTAAATAAATCGAGACTGAATTCAATGTTGTCTGTATTGCTTCTACACCACTGGTATCAAGTTGTAAACTCTACTGACCGCACTGTAGATCGAAAGCTGTTGTCTTTTAGTCTCCTCATTTCCTCTCTTGCGAAATTTACTGGATGTTTTGTCTGAAGATGTCTCCTCATACTTGCTGTTCCACAAGAGTTTTTGTTTGTACTTTTATCCCTGGACTGCACCGCCTTGCAGATTTTGCAAATTACTGGTGGCATTAACCTTCTTCTGCATTGGAGGAAAAGTAAAAAAACTTCCAGACAATTGATGTATACTTCTCTGGAGGAGGAGGTTCAGGCACAAATTCTTAATTTCTAGAGTGTTCCGAATCAGAAGATGCTTCATTAGTAGCCATTTCTCCAACTTTGCTGAGAAACAGGTGTGCACAAGAGCAGATCTTGCCAGTAGATGTCTTCTCCTTAGGAAAGTCTAACAAGAGTGATAGAAATGGGTAGGGGACTTTAATACTTACAATAGGAAGTGTAATGAACCAATCAAATCTCTTTTTTTCTGGTTAAATGTTGTCTGCGCATGGTACGCACATGCAGCTGGCACCCACCGCGTCTCCCGCATATGATATCACACGCAACTGCCACGCCACGCCGCGCCGCGCCGCGTAATACGTATATCTCGCGTATGCGCCACAAGGCTCATACCAGTGGTACAAAAGGGGGTGGTGATGAACGGAGCATCTGAATCAATCAATCAAACACTCACACCCTGTCAAAAGATTTGGGTTTAATCCATCACCGTTCTTTAGCCCACTCTGCCACCCCAGTTCAGACATGGCTATATGCAAAGCAGCCTGTGCCTCATGGGAACAGTCCAGCCCGAACTGGCAAGCCATGTCTTCCCTGGACCGGAAACAAGCTTCCGAGGACCGGTTTCTGGCATTCCAGCCGTCTTCAGCCCGGCTTGCTTGAATCCAGTGGCAAAGTGAGCAAGGGACTCACGTATGAGCATACACTGTCACACTTGTGGCGGCCAAAAGCAGTACAAAAGGGGGTGGTGATGGACGGAGCATCTGAATCAATCAAACACTCACACCCAGTCAAAAGATCTGGGTTTAATCCATCACCGTTCTTTAGCCCACTCTGCCACCCCAGTTCAGACATGGCTATATGCAAATCAGTCTGACCCTGTGCCTCATGGGAACAGTCCAGCCCGAACTGGCAAGCCATGTCTTCCCTGGACCGGAAACAAGCTTCCGAGGACCGGTTTCTGGCATTCCAGCCGTCTTCAGCCCGGCTTGCTTGAATCCAGTGGCAAAGTGAGCAAGGGACTCACGTCTGAGCATACCCTGCCACACTTATGGCGGCCAAAAGCGGTACAAAAGGGGGTGGTGATGGACGGAGCATCTGAATCAATCAAACACTCACACCCAGTCAAAAGATCTGGGTTTAATCCATCACCGTTCTTTAGCCCACTCTGCCACCCCAGTTCAGACATGGCTATATGCAAATCAATCTGACCCTGTGCCTCATGGGAACAGTCCAGCCCGAACTGCCAAGCCATGTCTTCCCTGGACCGGAAACAAGCTTCCGAGGACCGGTTTCTGGCATTCCAGCCGTCTTCAGCCCGGCTTGCTTGAATCCAGTGGCAAAGTGAGCAAGGGACTCACATCTGAGCATACCCTGCCACACTTATGGCGGGCAAAAGCGGTACTAAAGGGGGTGGTGATGGACGGAGCATCTGAATCAATCAAACACTCAAACCCCGTCAAAAGATCTGGGTTTAATCCATCACCGTTCTTTAGCCCACTCTGCCACCCGAGTTCAGACATGGCTATATGCAAATCAGTCTGACCATGTGCCTCATGGGAACAGTCCATCCCGAACTGCCAAGCCATGTCTTCCCTGGACCGGAAACAAGCTTCCGAGGACCGGTTTCTGGCATTCCAGCCGTCTTCAGCCCAGCTTGCTTGAATCCAGTGGCAAGGTGAGCAAGGGACTCACGTCTGAGCATACCCTGCCACACTTATGGTGGCCAAAAGCGGTACAAAAGGGGGTGGTGATGGACGGAGCATCTGAATCAATCAAACACTCACACCCAGTCAAAAGATCTGGGTTTAATCCATCACCGTTCTTTAGCCCACTCTGCCACCCCAGTTCAGACATGGCTATATGCAAATCAGTCTGACACTGTGCCTCATGGAAACAGTCCAGCCCGAACTGCCAAGCCATGTCTTCCCTGGACCGGAAACAAGCTTCCGAGGACCGGTTTGTGGCATTCCAGCCGTTTTCAGCCCAGCTTGCTACGCTACGCGCCCCCGGACGTGCCCAGGGGCGCGTAGCGTAAGCGCGTCGGGTCATGTGACCTAAAAATTACACTTTTTATTGGTGCAGAACAGTTTTTTTTCCAAATGATGAAAGCCCCCACCTTTTTTTCCTTATTCTGACTTTGTCCTTTGACTGAGGAAGACCTGTTCGGAGATCTTTGAGCCAATCAGCTTTTCGCACGCGAACTCACGTAGCGCGCTGGAGCACACCCCGGTGCGCGTACCGGGGCGCGCTTATAGATATATATATTTTTTTTTACCTAAATTACTCAAAATCCACTGGAGCACATATCTTGAGACATAGCAAAGGCACATCGGGCTACCAGTCCCTACAATTTTGCCAAGTTTGGTGGAAATCCATTCAGCCGTTCGGGCTAAAAGTGAGTTTGTCCGCCCTATGGAAATTAACATGGGGAAAACACGTTTTGGGACCCCCCTTTTATCTCGGCCCCCGCTTGACAAATCCCCCCCCCCCCCAAACTTTCAGGGAAGGAGCGGAGCGCCGCGAGGCAAATTTGAGGAAAATTTCAGGCAGATTCCTCATCCGGCGCCAAAGCTATTCCCAATAGAATGTTGTGAATTCCCTGTACAAAATAATCCTAACTATAACTACCTACTGGCGACCGCCAGTAGGTAATATATATATGTATATATGTATATATATATATATATATATATATTCACAGAAAAAACCATAGGTTATAGACCATATATAGTTAGGAATTTGCATTTACAAAACCTTGAAAATTCACTGAAAAAACCATAGGTTATAGACCATATATAGTTAGGGATTAGCATTTAAAAAACCTTATTTTATTTGCACAAAACCATTGAAATTCCATATATAGTTAGTTGCACTAACTATATATCGCGGACCCGCAATCCACTGCTAATGATGTCACATATTACATCATTCATGACATGGTCAGTGACATCACTGATGACATCACTGATCACAACATCCAGTGACTGTATGTTTCTGTAAAGTTAAAATATGTCTTACATATTGAAGAATGAGTGGATGTATAAGTGTCTGGATGAAGGATTTAGTAGGTGCATGACTGACTGTATGAGAGAATGATTAAATGTGTCTCACTGAGTGCATGGGTTAGTGATTAAAGTGTCTTAATTTGGCAATCATTATTTATGTTCTTCTGTAAACTGCTACATGTTTAAATCAGTAGCTATATCAGTAACTATATGGGTTATTGAATGGTTGCCCAAGTATTTGTATGGGAGACTGAGTATGTGTGTGGGTGGCTGGGAGGTGTATAACTCTGTGCATAGATGTGTGATCAGTTGATTCCCTAGGTGTATGGCTTCAAAAGTGCATGTAGAAACAGCTGTATGGACAGTTGACTGTGTACATGAGTATATTGGTGAGTGAATGGATATCTCAGTTCTACATGTCAAAGTAAGTACATATGTAAAACACACTCCATGTGAGAGTTGACATATATAAATAACTGAACATAAGAGCCAGTGAATGTGAGAGTGGCTGTATGAATCATTGTGAACTTGTATCAAGGATTGTATAAGAGAGTAAATATGTGTTAGTATATGTTTGAATAAGTAAGGTGTGTATAACTGTATAGTTGAGGAAATGGAGGTGTGATTGATTCTTTGCATGACTGACTAGGTGTGCGAGTAACTCCATGGATGTGTGACAGTCTGTGAGTGCCTGTTTACACTGAGTGTATCTAAGGTTATATTAGAGTCTGAAGATGTATTATCACATAAATGATATCATCAGTGATGTAATCAGTAATGTCAAATGAGATGTCAGTGATGTCATCAGTGATGTCATTTGAGATGTCATCAGTGATGTCATCAGTGATGTCATTTGAGATGTCATCAGTGATGTCATCAGTGATGTCACTGACCATGTCATGAATGATGTAATATGTGACATCATTAGCAGTGGATTGCGGGTCCGCGATATATAGTTAGTGCAACTAACTATATATGGAATTTCAATGGTTTTGTGCAAATAAAATAAGGTTTTTTAAATGCTAATCCCTAACTATATATGGTCTATAACCTATGGTTTTTTCAGTGAATTTTCAAGGTTTTGTAAATGCAAATTCCTAACTATATATGGTCTATAACCTATGGTTTTTTCTGTGAATTCATTGGTTTTTTAAAAGCTAATATCTATAGCTGTAAAATATATTCTTTATTAAGTGACGTATCACGTAGCCCGTGAGACGCCTCATGAGGCATCGCATAACCGTGACGTATCGTCTCTGCAGCGCAAACCAAACCCAAAACGTAAGCGCGCCAAAACACGCTTAAAGATATATATATATTTTTTTAACCTTAATTAGACAAAATCCACACGTGCACATATCACAAACGTTCAAAAAACACAATATGTCGGACTCCCGTTACGCTGCCGGTTAGCTGCCCGGTTAACGTACCAGGAAGCACCTTTACCGCGAAAAATCGCATTTTTTTTTTCACCCCCCAGGGAACTTTAATAGCCCCCTCATCAATCCTAGGGGTTCAGGAGGGGTCTGCCTTACCCCTTTCATTCATTTACACCTTTTTTCCACCTCTTGTCTCTCGATCCCACAGAGAGACAAGATGGCGGCCGCTCCAGACTGTTTACAATGATAACAGCCAATCAGCTTCTCCTCAGACTCCCGTTACACTGCCGGTTAGCTGCCCGGTTCGCGTACCAAGACGCGTCTCTACGGCGAAAAAAATCGGAATTTTTTTTTGGGCCCAGCGTGGCTCTATAATATCCCCTCATCAATCCTAGGGGGTCAGAAGGGGTCTACCTTGCCCCTTTCCTTCATTTCCCCCTTTGTTTTGGCCTCCTCTTGTCTCTCGATCCTACCAAGAGACAAGATGGTGGCCGCTCCGAACTGTTTACAATGTTGACAGCCAATCAGCTACTCGTCAGACTCCCGTTACACTGCCGGTTAGCTTCCCGGTTAGCTGCCCGGTTCGCGTACCAAGACGCGTCTCTACGGCGAAAAAAACTGATTTTTTTTTTTTTTTTTGGGGCCCAGCGTGGCTCTATAATACCCCCTCATTAATCCTAGGGGGTCAGAAGGGGTCTACCTTGCCCCCTTTCCTTCATTTCCTCCTTTGTTTTGGCCTCCTCTTGTCTCTCGATCCTACCGAGAGACAAGATGGCGGCCGCACCGGACTGTTTAGAATGTTGACAGACACCGGAGAGCCAATCAGCTTCGCTTCGCAAAGTTCCGATAAGCGAAAAGTACGCGAACCGGATCGCTGCCCGGAGCGCTGTTACAGATATATATCTTGATTTAAACGTTAATTTCTCAAAATCCACTGAAGCACATATATTGAGACCTAGCAAAGGCACATCGGGCTAACAGTCCCTACAATTTTGCTAAGTTTCGTGCAAATCCATTCAGCCGTTCGAGCTAAAAGTGAGTCCAACCGCCCTATGGAAAACTCAATGTTAAAAACGCGTTTTGGGGCCCCCTTTTTTCTCAGCCCCCCTTGACGAAACCCCCCCAAATTTCCAGGAGCTGCTTAGAAACAAAATGTGCCATTTTCCTGAAAATTGCAGCCGATTCCGTCCACAAACGCCAAAGTTATTAGACATAGAATTTTCAGAAATCCCATAGGGAAAAAATCCTAACTATATATACCTACTGGCGACCGCCAGTAGGTAATATATATATATGCTGCTCGCACTCGTCTCCACCCGAACCAGCGCACCACCGCAGTTTGAACAGGCACACCGGTCCAGAAACAATAGTCGACCCAGCCTCAGGTGATGAGATGTTTTATTTAGTCAAAAATATCCCCACCAGCATAACATTTCGGCCTTCACGGAGGCCTTGATCACATGACGTTAAGGGAGGGGCACCAAACATTTAAAGTGCTAGTGCAATTGATTGTACCACATGATTGGTGGATAGATTCATGGCACACCCAAAATAGACATGGAAAAACAACTTTAGGTTTTTGACTAGAAGATTAAAA